>NC_142797.1:8420672-8610108 GCF_049724085.1 Artemia sp. Qi Xiang Cuo | reverse complement strand
TTCAAAAACATCTCCCCATAATATAATTTATGAAAAAGCCTAGCTTTGGAATGAAAATAAGCCATTCCCGTAAAAACTGAACTATAAAGCTTTTTTGACCGTAAACACTATTTTTTGTATGAAAATTTTAGAAAATACATTTCTGTGGATCAAATGTGAATCTTTGGCTAGAAAACGCCCAGCTTTGGAACTAAAATAAGCCATTTCAGTAAAAACTAAAATATAAAGCTTTTTTGAACGTAAACACTAGTTTTTGTAAGAAAATTATAGAAAATACATTTCTTTGGGTCAAATGTGAACCTTTGGTTATGAAAAAGCCAAGCTTTGGAACGAAAATATGCCATTTCCGTAAAAAACTAAACTATAAAGCTTTTTTTTTTTTTACTGTAAAAAATATTTTTTGTTATAAAATTATAGAAAATACATTTCGCTGGGTCAGATGTGAACCTTTGGTTATGAAAAAGCGTAGCTTTGGAACGAAAATATGCCATTTCCGTAAAAACTAAACTATAAAGCTTTTTTGACCGTAAACACTAGTTTTTGAAAGAAAATTATAGAAAATACATTTCATTGGGTCAAATGTGAACCTTTGGTTATGAAAAAGCCGAGCTTTGGAACGAAAATAAGCCATTTCCGTAAAAACTAAACTATAAAGCCTTTTTGACCGTAAACACTAGTTTTTGTAAGAAAATTATAGAAAATACATTTCATTGGGTCAAATGTGAACCTTTGGTTATGAAAAAGCCCAGCTTTGGAACAAAAATAACCCATTTCCATAAAAACTGAACTATAAAGCCTTTTTGACCGTAAACACTAGTTTTTGTAAGACAATTATATAAAATACATTTCTCTGGGTCAAATGTGAACCTTTGCTTATGAAAAAGCCGAGCTTTGGAACGAAAATATGACATATCCGTAAAAACTAAACTATAAAGCTTTTTTTTTAATGTAAAGACTAGATTTTATGAGAAAATTACAGAAAATACATTTATCTGTGTCATATGTGAAACTTTGGTTCTGAAACAGGTTACCTTTGGAATTAAAAAATGCAATTCACGTAGAAAATAAACTGTAAAGCTGTTTTTAAATTTAACTCTATTTTTTGTAAGACAATTGTAGAAAATACATTTTTTTGGGTCAAATGTGAACCTTTGGTTATGAAAAAGCCAAGCTTTGGAACGAAATATGCTATTTTAAAATGTATAAGAATTATTTATTTAACAGAAATCCTCGCTTTTTGAATGGCCAAAGCGTTTAGAATTACACAAATCCTTGTCTTAATCATCAGCCTTTTGTTTTCATAACTCAGATAAGACACGTATAAACTCTGACTTCAAAAGGGACTCTGTAATTATAAACACATGTGGTTTTTATACTGGAAAAAAGATTTTGTGATAATTGGGAAAATGGGACATTTTTTTATGAATGGAATAACTAAAAGTAAGGAATTATGGTCGTAACACAACAGTGGATGAGAGTTTTTGTTTTATATAATAGAAAAAAGCATACTTAGCGTTTTCTATCGAATATACTCATTATATTTTAAGGGTTTGTATTGTTGGAGGGGAGGGGGGCTAAGTCCCCCTAAAATTTGAATTTACTGGTAAAACGATTTTTTTTTGAGAAATAAAGAATGAAAGTGTACTCACATTGAAAATAGAAATATCCATTGTTACAAAGTTAATAAAATTCTGTGTACTATACTCAATATGCTAAAACATAATGAAAATTGAATTGTAGTGCATGAACATTTTATACAGTTTTTCAAGGATGAATATAAAACGGATGTTGAGTTACATAATTTCATGCGTGCTCCCAAAACATGTTTGACTACTTTATATCATACCAGTTTTTTTTAAGAATGTACACGTGATCTCATGACGTACATTCATTGTGCAATTGACAACAAAAACAGAAAAAATCCTGTTTGACCACATTATATTATTACGACCATACTCTCAAAACATGTATGACCACATTATACCGTGCCAAGTTTAAAAAACCTTGACTTTAGTTTCATAACATGCATTATAGTATGCCAACTTTTAAAATATTCACGCGGGAGTTTAATAACACAACCATGGGTTTTTCTTGCGCAATTCCAATGTATCATTCATATTGTATACACTATTATCTTGTACCGTTTGCATGTATGGTTGAGCCAAATATCTAGTCTGGTAATCTGTCTTGGAAAGCTGCCAGGGAACATAAAGTATCAGAATTCAATAGATACTTACTACTGGCCTGTACCTTAAACATTCAAAAAATGTTTTGAGGCTTGTACCTTTGCTAGATCCTCTTTTATACGTTTCAAGAAATCTATAAAAACATCTCTTAAATTCGAAAAAAAGAAATCATAATATGGCTTAGGATCCAATTTAAATCCTGAAAAATGGGTTTTTAAAATCTACAATCCAAGAAACTAGACAAAAAAAAAACCAAGGAGCAATTAATTTATACCTAAGTGTTGGTGACTGTTTAACTGAGTCCTTATTGCTGGCAAGTGCAATTTAAGGTAATGAGCCGACCAGCTTAAATATTTTGTCAGTCTTCTTCTTCAGTTAACACTTATAACCTTTTCAGTCAAGTTTTACCATATAGCCCCATTTCTTTTTCTCCATCTTAACATGGAGTGTTGGCCTGCAACAGCTTAGTGCAATTTATATCTTATGGTAGTTGCTCATAGTTGAGGCACTGAACTATCCTGATGTTTATTTTGGGTTTAATACTCTTTGTGAGTGTGTTTAAACATACTTTTAACTGAGTATGGCAGTTTTAAGCTCTTTAACAAATTATTCTGAGTTCACAATTAAATTCAAACCGGCAATAATGAACGATTTCTTGTTTTCCTATTCTAGAATCTGCAAGATTGACATGTGGAGGTGAGGCCAGTTGCATCTGGGATTTGATAGGAGAAAGTCAGTATATTACGGCTATTTGAGCCTGCATTCATTCTATGGTACATTTTGGATTTAAATTTGGTGAGAAATAGGGATAAATTTGGTTTCTTCTTCTTCTTCTAATTCACAGCAGGCGGGCTTTTCAGTTGATACGATTTAGCCCTTTTCCTTTTGCTTCACTCTGTGGGCTACAGAGCTACTGGCTTGGTTGTCTCTTATTATTAGATGTTTTCAGATATCTTTCAGTAGATCTTTTGACTCAAGGAGTTCAAATATGAGAAGATAGATATCGATTTCTGTGCTCTGTGTGCAGGTATAGTTGGCTAGGCTCTTGGCTGATAGTAAGATTTTGTGGTGTTTGAAGCACATTAACAGTTTACGATGCAAAGTGCGGTGTGCAGACTTCACCATCTTACATTCACATAGGCAGTGATCAAATGTTTAAATATTAATAATACAATGACTGCCAAGCGAGGACTGAGGAACTGAACTACTTGAATTAGGAAACTGATACGAGAATGCAAGAAAGTTTAGTCCATTTGTTTCAGAACGTATTCTATGATAAATTTTAGAAAAATACTTATTGGGAAAGGGGGAAAGAGTAGGATTTTTCTTATTGAACATAATATCTGATATTCTCCATCGGTAAATATCTCTAATGGGGATTGGTCTCCCACTTGGCTGGTCAATATTTAAAGCATTTTTTGCTATGCCATCAAACTGATGATTACCACTTATACCAGAGTGGCTAGGAATATACTGAAGATAAGTTCTTATGCCATTTGAAGCAAGATTATCTATAATACTAAGACAATGATAAGTGTCAATATCCAGCTTATACTGAGGAGCTGAAGACAGCAACTCAAGGCTTGATAGAGAATCAGAATAAACTATAATTTTATTTGAATTAGCAAACAAGGGTTTATTTTCCATAAGGAATTCTAATGCCATGATTATGGCATTTAACTCTGCAGACATTATTATACAATCTCTCACCCATTGCAATTTTCAGGTGAGGAAGGAAGGCACCACTTGCTACCTTCTCATTCATTTTGGACCCATCAACAAAGATTTGGAAATGGTTTTTATAAGTGATTGTATCAAGTTCAGCAAATTTTTTCTGGACAAAAGCGATGGGGGTTAAATCTTTAGTCCACTTTGAGAAATCAGTATTTATCATGGGAATTGACCAATTCCATGGAGGGGATTGGGGGAAAGTAGGTGCAATAGACTTTGCGGGTACAGGAAACTTCTTCTGAATGTTGGCATACTCATATGCAATGCCTCTATACATGGCTGGATTTCTCGACCAAGTAAGTAGGGGGTGTGAGCTATTTGATTCTATTTTTCTAAGATATTTTGTCGAGAGAAATCAACGTCACTCCCTTAACGTTGTTAATCCACTCTCAATGAGCATAAACTCGGTGCTTGTGGGTTTCCTAAGACCAAATATGAGACATATTATATCGTTTTGTAGTGTTTCAATTTTTTGCATCTGGGTCTTTGCACATGCACCATAGACGATGAGCCCATAGTCAATATGGGGTCTTATATGTGGTTTATAAAACTGGAGTAAGGTTTTCTCCTTACAGCCCCAGGGTATGGAAAGAAGTCTTTTTAGCATAATTGTTTTACTATAGCATTTTTTTTTATTGTGTTTGATATGTGGAGGTGGAAATTAAGTTTTTGGTCAAGCATAAGACCTAGGTAATTAATATGATTATCTTCTGGAATAGTTGTTCCATTTAGAGCTAATCTTACATTAACATGATTTCGCTTTTGGCGAATTTGGATTATTTTTGACTTGGTAGGTGCAATGGGTAAATCTGAATGTTGAGAGAATTTTTCAAATTGGAAGTGACTTTTGCAGCTTTGACTGTGCAATCTCAAAGGTGTTGCCAGATGACCATAGTACCAGATCATCAGCATATTGTAGATTCGTGTGGGGGAGGTTCATGTCCCAGAGATATAGGGCAAAGAGGAGGCAGCTGATGACTGCTCCCTGAGGAAGGTCTTTGGTTATTGTCTTTTGGGGTGAAGAGGCTGAACCTACACAAACAATGAAACTTCGCAATTCTATTAAAGATTTTATAAAAGATACTAGCTTGGGGGGTAGTCCAAGGTTAGCAAGTTTAATTAAAAGGATTTGGTGGTTCACATTGTCATATGCCCCTTTAAAATCAAGGAAAGCTGCAACTAGGACATTATTTTTTGAGAAAGATTCATTTATTGTATTTGTTAACAATATGAAAGCGTCTGTTGAGGAATGGTGTTTCCTGAATCCAGTTTGAGTGCGAGGGATCATATTATTTTTTTCAACAAACCAGAGGAGCCGGTAATAGATCATTTTCTCCATTATTTTCCCCATTACAGGAGTAATCATTATGGGCCTATAAGACTCAGGGTTATCTTTGGGTTTATTTTTCTTTAGGATTGGTAGGAGGGACGAACATTTCCAGATATTGGGGAATATAGATGAAGCCCAAGCATGATTGTAACAGTTTAGAAGTTCCTGTTTATATGAAGGGGTGAGATTCTTTATTCATGTAGGGTGTATCTTGTCATAGCTGCTGGTAGTCCTGGTCCTAATATGATGTATTGCATTATTCATTTCCTGGATTGAAAGTGAACTGGTTATATACTCGGATCCTGGGCGAGGTTGGTAATTTAGGTTAATAGAAATTGGGCGCATTTTGCTACAATTACTTGATGTTTGTTTATTAACAAAAAGAGTTTCAAATAGCTTTGCTTTTTCAATGTCATTATCATAATGGATACTATTCTGTTTTAGCTCATACAGGAGTGAGTCGGGAGAAGTTTTTTTCCCACAGATATGACTTATGACTTTATGTATAACTGTATCATGTGTTTCTCTGGAGAAATTATTTGCAAAATTATTCCAGTAGTTATATTTATCATTTATTATGGTCTTTGTTAGATTAGATTCTGCTTTTAATTTTTTTAAATATGTGCTAGATGATGGTTTTTTAAGAATGTTCTCTTAGCAGCCTTTTTTGTTTTCTATATCCTTTGGCAATAATTCCCCGACCATGCCTTGGGACTATGTTATGGTAATAGTTTCCTCTGTGTTATCTTGAGTATAGCAATATTAGCTGTCTTTATTAGTAAATATGCCAAAACTTCAGTATGTGTGTCAGCTCTTGCGTTTGAAATGCATGAATTTTGGGTGAAACTTGTAATTTCATCATTTAGCTTATTTTCGAACATAGGCCAATTTGCTTTAGTGTTGATATATTTGGAGGTATGTGATAGGTTTTCAGCAGGTTCGTTTAGGGAGCAAACTATGGCAAAGTGGTCAGTACATAGACTATCAATTTTATTTATATAAATTTTATTCAAAATATTTAAAGACAGAATTTGTAGGTCAATTGTAGAGAAACTGCCACTTTTGGGGTTGAAATATGTCTTCAGGTTTGGAGGGTCGGCAACAGCTAATTCATTATTATTTGAAGTACTACGTTCAATGAACTTACCAGCCTTATTTGCTGGTTTATACCCCCACAAAGGCTGTGGGCATTAAAGTCTTTACAAATAATGATGTTTTTCAACATATTAGAATGTAGTTTGGCCATTAGGGTTATAAAAGCTTAATATGTAAGTTTTTGTATTATTCAGCCAAACACTGATACCAAAGGCATCAACATCATTTACAAAATCTGGAAAATTGATGCCACAGAATTTTATATTATTTTTAACTATTAAAGCTACTCCACCTCCTTTTCTCTCTGATGTTCTATCCTTTCTCAGGATAGTGTATCCCAGAGATTTGTTGATTTTGGGTTAAATGAGTTTCCTGGAGGCAAGCAATATTGATGGAATTATTATTCATAAAAGATATTAATTCATTTAACTTATTTTCTGTAAGTGATCTTACATTCCACTGGAGTATTGATATGTGTTGTGTTGTTGATTTATTTTTCATATGACTGTGTATCTATGTTCAGCTTTGTTAATAGTAAAGCAAGATCTTTTTTTGCTTGAATGAGCATATGATTGGGGATATAGATTTTTGCCAATTCATCAATGATTTTTGTTTTCTGTTGCTGTTGTATATTCATGATCTGAAGTACATTGCAGTTTAGAATGAATGAGCATATATTTGGGGTTTGTATGTTTGGTTGTGCATCCCGTTTTTCAGTTAAGGGATTAATTCCTGGTAGTGTTTCTGGTTTGTTTCTTGTTGGGAGGGGGTGCCAGGCCAACCTCATCTCAATAGGCAAGGAGGCTTGTTGGCTTGGTGATTCTTTCTGATAGAGATGTGAGCTAGGGGGCTTAATGGATGGTGTTTTGTAAGGAGTACTTGATGCATTGGGAGTGTTTGACTTGGGAGTTTTATTTGATTTCAATATGGGTTTTATTTGGTTTGATTGGGCAGCATTTGCTTCCATAGCTGCAAAAGGGTATGGAATGGCCTTCTCTGTTGCTATTTGGAGTGTTAGTACACTTTTCTTATATGCAGGGCATTGTGATTTATTGGTGGATTCATGTGGGACTTAACAATTGTTACATGTTGGCTGATTGTTTTTGCAAGTTTTAAACTCTTTTGGATGAGACACTTTACAATTACCATAGTCTAGGAGAATTTCCTTCCATTTATTTGCTGTGTATCCCAGTTTTAGACATTTCTGAGAATGGATAGGCTTCGGCTTATATTCCCTGTGCGGTTTGATTTGCCCAAATAGGAATAACTTTTCTGGGATATTAATTTTTTCTTTCAGTGTAAATAAGAAAGATTTACTTGTTGTTAATCCATTAGAGTTGGTTTTACCCAGTTGAGTGACATCTTCTACAGGGATTGCGTTACCAGCCCTATCTGAGAGCCCTTCTTTTAACTCCTGAATTGGTATTTCTAAGGGAACATTATATACTACTATTTTTGTTGTGGATTGTTTTGGGTTCCATTTAGAAGAATTTATTGGTGTATTCAGAAAAGATTTTAGCTTAAGTATTATATCTGCTGATTTCTTATATTGGACAGCTATTAGCAAAGACCCATCACGGTGAATGTTAAGAGAAAACATTGATTTTAAAATTTTGAAAATTGCAACCCTTATTGTAGTAATCATTCTTATTTCGAAGGGGGTATTAGGAGTAATTTTGAGGTAAATGCCTAAGTTTTGGGAAGGAGAAACTTGGACAGGGGGAGGGGAAATACTTTTGATTGGGGATGTTTTTTTTCCTTTTTTTGGAGCTCCTAGAAAGGACCTCTTGAAATCCATTATCATCTATGGTGACATTAGCTCCAACACTGATCATTGTCCTATTCTCAGAATTTGAGCTTTCATGTGAGCTTTGAGAAAGAGAGCTTGACCAGCCAGGCTTGACCAGCAAAAATGGATAAATTTCATTAGTATTTGGGGTGGGATCCGGGGGGACTTTTTTTAGGGGGAGTTGTTTCCATTGCCTATTGGAATAAGATTTAATCTAAACTAGAAAAGGATACCACTATGATACCAGACCGTCTGTACTCTACTGTGGTGAAAACTTCACCATCCACAAAGAAAACACCACTGTATGGCCCTGAGGAGGGTTTTGAGCACGATTGGTTCGGTACACTACTGATAAATCGAGACAATAATTAACAACAAATTTATTTTTAAATTTCTTAAAATGTTGCTGGTTTTTATTATTTATTACACGTCCCTTCTTCTTCTTCTATTAGAAATATGCTCCTCAATCAAGTTTATTATGGCCCCAATAATCTTCATTGAGATCTATTTCTTTTCCTCTGTTAAAACTAATGGGCTTTCCAATTGAGACTTTTAGCCCCCTTCCCTTTTTTCATCTTAATGTAGAGAGTTAATCTTCTACATATTACTATAATTTACATTTCTTTTAGTAGCTCTTTTGATTCAAGGCAGCAAACTACCCTGGTGTATATTTCTTGTTTTAATACTCTTTTTGATAATGTTTTCAGCCAGGCTCTTAACTGAGCATAGTAGTTTGGTGTATTAGACCCACTTTAACAAATTACTTTCAACAGTATACTCTGTTGGTGCTATTATATCATATTCAAATGGTCAATGGTTTGATTTGTATATTGCAGGATCTGCAATATGGGGGTAAGGACCAGTTGCATTGAGAGTTAATAAAAGAAAGCCTGCAGGTTGAGGCCATTTAAACCTTCACAGATTCTATAGTAGGCCTATATTTTTAAGCTAAATTTGGTACAAAAAATAAGAAAAATTTTGTTTATTGTTGGTCACATGGACCCCTGATATTCTCCATTGAAAGATATCTTTTAAGGGGATGGATGGTTCTACTTTGCTGAACAATACTTAGGGAATTTTCATGAACTTCTTCTGCATGATGATTACCCATAATACCTAAGGGGAAAGTAAAATGTTAGTGATGTGTCTTAATACCCTTAGATGCAAGTACATTTGTAAGTGTTAGGCAGTGAAAAGCATCAATGTCTAACTTATATTGTGAGGTAGAATCTAGGAACTCAGGGTTTGACATTGAACCTCATTAGAAGTAATTGGGAAATTATTTACAACAGTTTCCAACACCATAGTTATATCACTGATTTCAGCTGACATAAAACATAAATTATCAAAAATTTCTCATCAGTTGCAATACTAAAAGAGGGATGATATGCTCTACATGACATCTTATTAACTGTTTTTGAACCATCAACAAAAATAGGAAAACACTCTTTATATATACTTTTATTAAATCCAGCACTTTTTGTTCTGGCTATAATTTTACCTCTAAAAAATGAACAAAAAACCTTGATAGCCAGTTACAAAAAATCTAAATCATAACACTCATGTTAGCCAATATGCTATGACATCAAGAAGTGGCTCACATTATCTGCAATTAGAAGACAAGCAACAATGAGAATCCATAAATACAAGCCTACTGCATAGCAGTGCTGGGGCCTGGCGCTGAAGCTGCTGGGCTCTTGGTACCATATGTATATTGAGTTTAATGAGTTGGCATTGATGACTTCGAAGGGAAGCTTGTTCCAGTGTTTCGTTACTCGGTTCTTGAACGCCCATTGGCCAATATCCTTTTCGAGCCTCTCCTCTTGAAGCTTGAGGTTTTGAACACAAAGGTTTGTGTGGCTGAAGTTGAGAACATTGGTAGCCTGGATGTTTTCGTAGGTGTCGTAGCAAAGCTTGTATACTTCAATGAGGTCTCCTCAGTGCAGTCGATAAGCTAATGAAGGAAGCTTGAGCTTGCGGAGCCTATCTTCATAAGGTAAGTTTCTCAGAGTCGGACAGAAATTTGTTATTCGTCTTTGAACGTTTTCGAGAGCTTCGAAGTCTTTGTTGTAAAAGGGATGTGTAGTGCAATGACCGTATTCAAGGATTGGCCATACTAGAGCTTTGTAGAGAAGGCAAAGGGGCTTATCATTTCCAAAAGTGAAGTTGCACCTTAAAACTACTACAACACGATTTGCCAATAATGCTGTTATAGTGGGCCTGGAAGTCGAGGTTGCTGTCAATGACAACTCCCAAGTGGCACTCCTCCTGGCATGATGTGATCTATAAGTCTCCTAGTCTATATTCATAGTAGATAGTAGGTTTCCCTATTGTTAGCTTATGGCTTTTGTCAAAATTGATTTCCATCAGGCAGTTGGACATCCACCTATTGAGCTTGTCAAGTTACTCTTGTAGAGATTGTGCATTGGCAGCTGTTTTGATTACTTTATACAGCTTGGTGTCGTCTGCATACAGCAGAATCTCTGAGTTGATGTCTTCTACTATATCATTAAGATACAGGTTAAATAAGAGAGGGCCAAGGAGCCCTGGGGAACACCGCTGATTACCTTGACTTCGAGTGTGCTCGGAACTCTGTCTACTGATACTGTTTGAGACCTTCCAATAAGAAACTGTTTGATCCAATCAACTGTGGTTCCCAGACAAAGGTTGCAGAGTTTGTATAAGAGGTGACAATGAGGTACTTTGTCACAAGGCTTTTTTAAGCTCTATGTAAATGACAGAGATCACCTATGTAAGGTCATAGATTGACTTGATCACCCTTATCTGCATGCATTTTCCAGTTTTCTACTGCCAGAAGAAGCTGTGACTCCACGTACTTTCTCTTCAAGAGCCCAAATTGTTTGCTAGTGATTATTTTTCTTTTGCTCAGGTGCTCAAGGATGTGGTTAGATATGATAGATTCCAGTATTTTGCAGGTTAGACTGATTGGTTGGTAATTTAAAGGATCTTGGTGGTTCCTCAAAAATTGTGTATGTATGCATGTATGTATGTTCCTGGAAATGGCCCATATTTTTTTTTGGGGGGGGGGGGGCAAAATAGGTATCTTGAGATACTCTCACATAAAAAAAAATCTAGATAGGCCAGAAGTCTGAGAAAAATCATTAAGAGCCTTAATTTCTTTTTTTTTTACAAATGATGTCATGTACTATGTTAGTACATCATATAAGCATTTCTCGTCACATCATATATGTCATCATATAGGCATTTTCTTATATGATGTCAAGCATAGCATAAATAAGATTGTTGAGTTTCCAACACACAACAGTTATTTATATAACATAATGTCTGTTGGAAGGCCCAAAAAACGAAAATTTTCAGTTACTATAAATGATGATTCTTTGAAAACAACGCCTGAACCATCAAACGTGATAAGATGTGAAATTTAACAATCTGGACCATCAATTTCCACAGCACCAATACGGACAGCTAAAGCAAAGGCCATTGCTAAATTGTATGAAATAATCAAAATCCAAAAACATGTCAAAAATGAAGAGCAAAGGCACAGGTGGTTAGAAGATATGTGAAAATGACAATTAGAGAGTATTAAAAATAAAAATGAAGAGCAAAGACACACACAGTTAGAAGAAAGGCGACACCGAGCATGTGAGCAAGTTAAAAATCGAAACGAAGCGCAAATCCACACGTGGTTAGAAGAAGAGCGGTGGCTTGACAAGAATCAAAATCAAGAGCAAGGAGACGCGGTTAGAAGACATGCGACACCAAGCATTTGAACAAGTCAAAAATGAAAATGAAGAGCAAAGACACATGCAGTTAGAAGACATGCAACACTGAACATGTGAGCAGAACAATGAAGATCAACCTGGACAGCAAGATTCAAAACGTGTCAAAATTGGAAATGATAGCAATGACGATTGAGTTTGGGATTTTGACATGGATAAAGTCAATGCCTACCATATCTTTGTTAAAAAAACAAAGGTTCAGCAATATGTATTTAATAACAAAAAAAGATAAGCCAAGGTAAAATGAACCAAACCAATCAAAAATGATAGCAATGATGATTTGGTTTTGGATTTTGACATGGATAAGGTCATTAATGCCTACCATACCTTTGAAAATCAAAAAAATAGACTAGATAAATTGTTGGAAGAAAAAGAAGTGTTTGTCCCACCCTCTGAACAATTAAAAGAAACAAATGTTTGGCAATATGTCTTCCATAATGACAAAATACAAACCAAGGCAAAAAAAGTTTTCGTCCCACCACCTGAACAATTAAAAGAATCAAAGGTGGTTGTCAATGCCTTCCATACCTTAGAAAATCAAAAATCTGGACTAGATAAATTGTTGGAAGAAAAAGCAGTTTTTGTCCCACCACCAGAACAAGTAAAAAAAACAAAGGTTCAGCAATATGTCTTTCATAATGACAAAAGACAAGCCAAGGCAAAAGTTAAAGGTTCAATACAAAAAATATAATTTTACAAAGGCATAACTTCTAATTTAAGGTCCATTTGGACATCATGACATCAAAAAAAGGCTCAAATTGTACCCATGTGATATTGTGATATTTGAATTGTGTATTATTGCCTCAAATTGAGTGTCAAAGACATTTTTTCCAAATCTAGTGTGTTATTTTCTTAATTAATAGACCCTAAAGCGTTATATTATAGTTACTCACCTTGGTGTTTTATTCTGTTTATGTGTTTTCTAACTGGTGATATATAAGTTTAAATCCCTTTGAGATTTTACTGTTTCCATATTTTGAATTTTCTTTGTTGCTGTTGCTGCTGTGCAGTTGCCAATATAAATATTTGAAAATCCAGCCAAAAAGTCAGCATTCTAGTGTTAATTAACTGACTAAGCAAGCAGAAGAGGGGTGGTCACCTGCCACAAGCGCCAGTGTACCTGCCAGGAGTAAAATCCCTTAAATTACAGGGATCAGGTGAGCAGGGATCAACGCTTCCCTTGCTGAGTTGGCGCTGAAGGAAAATCGAAAATCCCTTAATAGCCACAGAAAAAAATTTATCCAGAGATGATGCCGCCAGGCAGTGCAAAACACAAAAGAGAAAGCCCAAAAAAGAATGTAGACAAGTGCCTGCTCTGTAACCTGGACCTTGATGAAAACTCAAGTGTGCTGAATTGCAACAATTGTGACAAATGGATGTGTTGTGTATGCCTAAACATATCTGACAATGAGTATGCTCTGCTAAATAAAATGGAAGATATAAGTGGTTTCAAATGGACATGTCCACAGTCTAAGGTGGCTGTTCCTGCAGTCACAACTCCTATGCATTCCACAGATAATATCCAAGACATTGCACAGGTGATCTCACAAGCTATGTTAAGCCTCCAGGCAAGTCTTTCAAACACATTTGTGCAATCTGAGACCACACTTAAAGTAAAACTTAGTGCTATCAAGGACAAGGTGAACAGCATTGAGGCAGCTTAATCTTTCAAATGTAGTGCTTCCAAAACTAAACAGATCATTCAGGCAGAGGTCCAGGACAGAAGATGATGTCCAGCACAGAAGATGATGCAAGTACTGTCCAAAACTTCCTGTCGAGTAAGTATGGAATTGCATGTGGTCCCTTGAGTAATGTTCAATGTTTAAATGAGAAAAATGACAGAACCATGGCACCTAACACTCCTCTGCTGTTGTTGTTCTCTGTGTCCTCCTTCCAAATCAAGAACCAAATTATTAAAGTATCATTTACTAGAAAGAAGTATATCCAATTCCATCATGACCTCTTGAAGTAGTGACCAGCTTACTAACAAACTGAATGAGCTGAAAACTGTTGTTTACTCAAAAAATAATGACCTGGCTTTTCTGACCAAATTTTGTCCAAAGTCTAGTATTATTAAGTTGGCTGAATCCTATATTAAGTTCCCTGGATATTTTGTTATCTCAAATTTACAGTCACCAAAATGTAGACAAGGTACATTGGCACTTGTCAAAGTATCCTACAGTGCTCAATAAGTTAGTATATCCTGTGACTCACATTATGTGGAAGCTATATGGTTTGATCTCACTGATCACAACAACACAGCGGTAACTCGAGTAGGCTGCATATATAGGAGCCCCACATCAGCTCAAAACAGAAAGAGTGATTACAAGTGTTTTTTAACTTGACTGCAAGCTACGAAGGGAATTTACTGATAGCCGGCAACTTAAACTTCCCCACGCTTTACTGGAGAGAAGGCTTCCCATTTGACCCTTTCCAGCTGGATGGAAGCTCCTCTAAACCTATTCTCTGAGTGCCTTCATGATCTGATCCTGCCTCAGATAGTTGAAAAGCCAATCAGGCATCAACTTTTCCAGAGACCAACCCTCCTTGATTTGGTATTCCTTAGAAATAAAGAACAGCTACAAAGCATAAGTTACCAGCCCCCTTTAGGCAAAAGTCACCACCTTGTCATTGAAGTCAATTTAGCCTTCCACACAATAACAAATGATTATATCAAGAAGACTTACACCGATTATGCAGCAATCAAAGGAGAGTTGAGTGGTATGGACTGGGGGTCTTTGCTTCAATGGGAGGTAGATCAACAAAGGATCAGTTTCTGAGAGGAGCTTACAATGCTCCAGAAAAGGCACGCATCTACCAAACTTGTGCCAAAGCCCAAGACGCTCCCACACATGACCCTCAGATACATAGAGAATGAAACCAAAAAAAAAAAAAAATGATTGAACAAGTAGCCTAATGCAAAATAGTGAAAGTTGATCACTATGAAAAGTTTGCAAAGGCTCAAAATAAACTATGAAATATCAATAAACAAAACTATTCAAAATTTTAGTCCAAGTTTGTGGATGATAGCAAGAGAAACCCCAAAAGGTTCTCGAACTACATATCTAGCAAAGACCACAGTAGATGTTCAATAATGAAGCTTAAGAAATTTAATGGCACAGAAGTTACTGATCTGCAAGAAATTGCTGAGTTACTCAACAAGCAATTTGCATCAGTGTTTACCAATGATCCTGACAGTTCTCTCCCCAACATTCCAGCATACAGTGTACCAAACCTTATGCCACCTATCAAGATTTCTCTGGGGTACATCATGAGGTGACTTGAAGTGCTAGATGTTAACAAGTCAGCAGGGCCAGATGACATCCACCTAAGGCTCCTAAAAGAACTGGCTAATGAGATCTCAACTCCACTATGTCAAACATTTTATAAGTCCCTTGTTTCAAAGACTGTGCCTTTGCATTGGAAGAGCTCTCACATTACACCAATATTCAAAATAGGTGACAAGACAAATGCAGAGAATCATTGGCTGATCAGCTTATCCTTAGCTGTAGCAAAAACCATGGAATGCATTATGAACCCCAAAATTCTGACACATCTTCTGTCCAACAATATACTGTCACCAGACCTGCATGGCTTCCTTCCAGGGAAGTCAGGAGACCATATTACTTGAAACTTAAAAAATCGTCACTGACCTTCTGGAGAGGGGAGTACCTGCTGACCTCAGTGGCGTATCCAGGATTTTGTTTCAGGGGGGGGGCCGTCAGTCTACCTTTTTATAGCAGTCATGTGAGCAAGAAAATTATCTATCATAGTGCAAGATTTCAGGCGGGAGGTAGGGGGGGGGGGGGTAGCTAGGTAAAGAAATTAAAAGTACACACTTGTCATGATTATTTCTAGTTGTAGACTTTTTTGTTTGAGAAGGGATGACAATATTTTGCTAACAAAGTCAGAATTAAAAAAAAAGTTAGAAGCAGTGAGAGTTTCTATTTTGGGCGAGGAGATGTTTTGGAACTGCCACAAAGCAGCAGAATTTATAAAATATAAAAAAAAGAAGTGCATTATTCCTTATATTTGCCTATGGGACCCTTGTTTTAGAGAACCAAATAAATAAAAAATAATATTATATCAAAGACAATTGCCCAGAATTTGGTTTCGAAGGGGTGGGGCCTCAGTCTACCTATTATAACAGCCATGAAAGCAAGAAATGTATTGATATTAACATTGTTTACAGAGGATAAAAAAAAATTAAAATTTAAAAAAACAGAATCAACTGCACTTAGAGAAACGAGCAACGAAAGACGACCTAACCTCTCACAGTAATAGCCGCCGGTATATTTTGGCTGCAAATCGATCAAAAACTTGGTCAGCTTCGACCTGGATATCGTGGTTCAGGGTCATGTGAGCTAGTCCGTTCAGACGCTCCTCGCCCGTGGAGCTCCGCAGACAGGTTTTTAATCGCTTAAGACAGCTAAAACTCTTCTTAACAGAAGCGGTAGTCACTGGTAATGTCTGAAAAATCGTCAAAAGCCTTCGAATGCATGGGAAAAATCTTGCATCGCATGACGCAAGAGTCGAAGCAACAGTTGATCTTCTTCTTCTTCAGTTGATGGTTTCTCAGACTTTCCGAGCCACTTCTGTTTCCAAAGGACTAACTCACATTCGAGCGCACGTCTACCCCCGTGAAATCCCTCGTAAACAGCAACAGCGTTCACAAATTCATTAATATTTAATGACTCGTTGTTAGCTGGCAAAAGCCTTCCGATTTTGAAAGATGCCTCCTGATGGCGCAAAAATCTTTGATCAAGTTCCTCAATAAGTGAAGCAAAGTAAGGTTTAAACAATGACTCGCGATAAAAAAACTTTGGTGGACTCATTATCGTTGATAGACTTTCGGCAGATAGACCATGAAACAGCCGGAGCCACATTTACCTCTTGTGCAAGCTCATAGGCTTTCTGAAAAATTGTTTCAAAATCATTTTGTTTTGACTGCAGTAAAGTATCAGAACATAGCTTAATATGCCGACAGCACTCAACTACGTCTAAATCTTTGGCTTGCAGCGCCTTAGAGACAGAGAGCATTATGGCACTAACAAACTCTAGCATAGCCAACATGAACATAAAACTAAATTCGGTTGCTGCTGAAACCAACGCATTTGCTTTTGAAATAACTTCCGTATCGCTCCGTATGCTACCAACTATTTCCTCAAGTATGGAAATAATCGCACAATACAAAGACACAAAAACTAAAATGCAATCGTGACGCTCCACCCATCTGGTTTCGCACAAGTTCACAAGCTTTCTCACGGGACTATCAGGACAAACGACAGCGACCGCTTCTACAAACATATTTTTTCTTTTTGGTGAAGATGATAAAAATGATATAATCCGCTGTATAGTAGCAAAGGTTGACCTAACAAGTCCTACCCTACTAGTTTTACATAAAGCCAAATTTAAGCTGTGCAATGCACACTGGATGTAGATCACACGCTAATATTTTTTCCTAATTTCTGCTTGTGCACCAGAATAACAGCCTGATATGCTGCTGGTCCAATCAAAACCAACCTCTACAAATGTCTTCATTTTTAAGCCGAACACAATGAAGAGAAAATTGTAAAGCAACTGTCACAAAAACCGTTGCTACCGAGTTGTTAGTAAAAAACGCTAATTAAAGCAACCAGCTAACAAAAATAACTAGTTTCTCAGATATTTATTGTCCGATTTCACTCCAACCTCTGCATTGGTTTGTGGCGACTCGCGTAGTCCTATTCGTCAGCCCTGGACCATCACCCGTTTTAATCGGTCACTACTCAGCTTCTCAGAGCTTTCCCTCAGAAGCCACAACAGCGTGGATTTTTTTATTGGTATTATGGAGCCGTCAGAAGTCTTGACAAGACAAAACCTAGAATTCTTCATGTTCGTCACAGGCTCACTAACCCAATTTTTCTCAACTTGGTGTTTCACACAGTGAGCAATCACTGGCAAATCTTCAAAGATGCCGTCACTTTCAGAGCCCGATTCAGTGTCAGTCGCGGAAGCCTTTTCCTGCTTATCGGACAGAGTATTTTCCTCTGAGTCATCGCCTGAGTCACTGTCGTGAAGTACAGAAAGACGAACATTCGGTACTTGGTGACCGAAAGCAGAAAGTACGTCGTCGGGTATCAAGGCTTTCATTATTCGCTGGCTTTCAATAGGAGCTCGTCCTAGCTCGAGCTTGATTTCATCGTCCCCGGGCAAAGACAAATCGGAACTGACAGACACAACACCAATGGATCTAACTCGCTTGCCTTGGGCAAGGACAAGTGTTCATTAGAATATTGAGCTTCAAAATCCGTTATGCTTTCGTATCGACGAATTCAATGTAGAAGTTGGAGGAACGACAAGTTTATTACAGTACAGTAAGTGCTGGTTTGAGACCGCATCTTCCTAAAAAAAATATTCACACGGTTGGCTATTCATGTCAGAGAGTTTGAACAGACGTTCAAGTCCAAGCCGTTTGAATCGACAAATGAGAAGCACTAGAGAATGCATATTTATCTCTAGGCAATGGTAAAGGTTTGTGGTAATAAAATTCTCGTTCAAAGCATAATGTCCGCTTTTTAGGACCCAGGATCTTCAATGTCGAACGCAGTAAACAACACGACCAAGTAAAGATAACCTCTCAAGAGGAGAAAGTTTGCCGTTGTAAAAAACGCGCCGTACGCTTTCCATAAGCCAAAGATAAAACTGTGTTCCTTTGCTTACAGTAACACGCTGTTTCAGGTGTGCCGGAGGCACGGAGGCACAGCCAGAGGCACGAAGGAAGGGACACCTACGACGGTCAGTTATTACCCCCTTGGTTGGAGCATCATGTAGTTTGACCTTAACATTAAAGTACCAAGAAAATGCTCTCTACCCAACTGTTCCAAGGCTTCAAAGATTGCCCTTGAATCGTTAAATTACTCATTTTATAACTTATCTCGCTGTTCCTGGACAAACATCAATTTTGGCAATTAAATCATAATCAGAACATTTTTTCTCCCGATTTTACTAATGGTCGCAAAAACTCGTTTTCCTCGTAAAACTCATAAAAACTGAAAACAATTAACTTTTGTTAATTAAATTATTTGCGTACATGACTTGTTTGGTAGGTCAAAGTTCGCCCCCCCCCCCTCAAAAGTATTGAATTTTAGAGACACGGCTAAAAATTCTGGAACATCTCTAAATGATCAATTCACACGGTAAAATTACCGTTTTTGTGGGATTCTGCTTTTTGTTTCTGGAAATACGGGAATATGAAGGAACCAACATTAACCATGCTCATAGTTACACAAGAAATAGAATATAAAATGAATGAACTATTAATAATCCCATTTTGGGCTCTAGAAAAAGATTAATTTTCAAAAAAGTTTGATCCCACCCAAATAATGATCATTTTTACTGTTTCCTGTAATTGATCATAGCTAAGAAAAATTCTTACGAGAAGATTTCGAAATTTAGATTTGGTCGTCTTCAATCTAAATTGGGAATTGCATTTAATTACAAGTGACACATGCGCGCTTCAAAACCCACTAAATACAAACTATTGTCAGAATAGTAGTAAACTCCTTACCGTCATTGCTGGTTTTTGCAAGCTTTAAGAAATGCTTAATGCTGGGCTGGCGTTGCTTCATTTTCTTTCTTCCTTGTCACGCAACCTTTCTGTTTCAATGCTTAGCTTACACTGGAATTATAGCACCGTTTGAATGAACTATTGCCTCTTAGTCTGATTCCTTATTGCAATTCCTTCATTGCAGAGAAGCTAGTGCTTATAGCTCCGAGGGTTAAATAGTGAGAAAAATTTCTTGACATCTTGTTTGATTACAGGAGGCGATTGCACGTTTGATGATAAAATAATGATATAAGCTTGCCGGAGAAATGGATAGCCATTTAACAAAAAATGAAAATAGGAACGGGTGTTGCAAATAACTTAAAAGCGTGAATATTTCAGAACTTACTATATTGGCACTTAAAAAAAAGAAGAAAAGAAATTTCGGGGGGGGGGCGGGCCCCTCCCCCCCCCTCCCCTGGATACGCTACTGCCTGACCTTATTTTGCTTGACCTCGCCAAAGCATTAAACAAGGTGCCCCAATGATGCCTTAGGGCCAAATTATTGGCATTTGGCATCCACACTGATGTAGTAGAATGGGTGATGAATCTCCTGACAGACCAAGAGCAGCAGGTCCAACTTTTCACCATTAATGGTGATAAACTATTCTCCAAACCATGTGATGTCAGTGGAGTTCCTCAGGGTACCATCCTAGGCCCCACTCTCTTCATCAATTACATAAATGATATGATAAAAGGAAGCCACAAATAATATCACACATTATGCTGATGACTCCAAGCTTTTCAGAACAGCCTTTCAACAAAGCCTGCAATCAGACCTCCAGAGAATCCAAAAGTAGACCAGAAAATGGCTGCTTGAGTTCAACATCAATAAATGCAGTGTTCTCCATTTTGGTAATGACAATCCTCCCCACCAGCATACCATGCATGACCAGAAGTCACAGTCTGATATTCAGCTACAAACCAATCATGAAGAACAACACTTGGGAGTACTCATTGATGAGCAACTGAAGTTCCATGGGCATTGGCAACAAGTAGTGTCAAAAGCTAAGTCAATTCTAGGCCCGCTGAAACACACTATCACCAGCCTCTCACACACTGTCTTCCTGAGACTTTACAAGGCTATTGTTAGGCCACTCTTGAATTTTGGAACCTGTCTGACCTCCCCTCCTAAAAGCATGACACCAGAATAACCAAAGACATGCCACCAAATGAATCATGGGTCTGAAAACTATATTGTACAATAAGAGACTGAAGTACCTAAAACTATAAACACTGGTCTTCAGACATTGCAGACGTGATATGATGCTGACCTACAAAAATATAATAGTCAATCAAACAACACCTTCCTCACAAAACATAATAGGTTAACACACCACTAGAGGACATTTGTAGAAGCTAGCAAAGCAAATAGTGAAGACCAGATTGCACCAAAACTTTTTTACTGAGTGTATTTCCAACAACTGGAACAACCTTCAAGACAAAACTGTGACTGCACCCACTAGTGCCCCATTCAATTCAAGACTTGACAAAGAATAGAACAAAAAGCCATGGAAATATAAGTAGGACAGTCCATCCCTCTCAGCTGCCAACTAATACAACATCACTGGGTCCATAACACAGTGACATTCCAAATTACCATCATTGATGCAGAGGAGAACAGATCCAGCATGGACCTTATTTTGCTCCAAAGTACAAATTAAGGTATTAATTAAGGTAATGTATAAGCAATACCAACCAATTCTCATGCAGCATAGGAGAACAATCTTTGCTTCTGAAGGCCCCCATACCCTGAATTACACAAGAAAGACTTGCACATAATTTTTATAGAATTTGTTTTTTTAATCAAAGATACAAAGGGGAAGGTAATTTTCAAACTCAAGGAGTCAATTTTCCCTTCCAATTGGCATCTCTTTCAATTTTTGATTAATTGAAGGTTTCTGCTGCCAGGATTGTTCGGATTTCCTGGATATTCTTTGTCAAACAATATCCAATGGATAAGTTAATAATTCTAAATTTAACTTTTTTGAATACTTTAAAATTTGAAATACAATTGCTATTTAAATACAGAGAATATGTCACTACATAATGTTACACAATCTGTGGTAATACTTTGACTTATATCCTGTATCTTTGCTTATACACTGCTACTGCACTGCTGATAATTTTTGTTTTGGCTGTATATGGCCTGCTGATATCAATACTATTTATTAATGTAAATTGGCAAACCCACAAGTAAATCAATTTAACAAAAAGTAATTAATAATATTTCAATAAATCATGTATATTAAAAGTTCAGTACTACAAATTAAATCTTACAGAGTCAAAATCCATTCAAAATTATGAGCAAATGAATAACACAATACCTGGGGCTATTAGAATAGAGCTTGGTTCAATTATGGGAGTGAGCATCCTGTGCAGGACATGGGGGTTGAGGGGGAATATCTACTACAGCATTAATGGTGAACATAGCTGAAAAAAGCCAAGTGTAAACAACATTTACCATAACCTACCCAAAAGCTTGTTTATGCTAAATGACTGTTACCTTCAGCAAAACAATTTTAGCAAAAGCTAAGCACCAGCACTTATATTTATGAATATTGAATGTGTGTCTACTGTTTATAATGCATTGCATAATGTTTTTAAATTCATCAGGTAGCATGTTTATTAAATAGCTGCTTTTCTTCACTACTGCTTGAATAGCATCTACATCAATAGAGGTTGTCAGCATTTAGCCCCCCCTCCTGGAAAATAAGGCTTTCCAAATTTAAAGAATTTGATTCGAGTTTTGTATTATAATTTTTTATTTACATAGGGGGAAGGAATTTTGGGACTTGTGTATTATGTGCCACTCACTCAAGTTTATGCTGTGTAAAATTCAAGAGCTCACCAGTTTTTTTGTTAGTTTCTTTGTTACTTTAGAAATAAATTTGAGCTATAGATCTGCATATTAGAGGGGGGGGTAAAGTAGAGCAGATCTGCATGCAAAATTTGTTTGGTACAATTATTCTTCATAATAAATAGACAGATAGAGAAGTGTATTTTAAATGCTAAGTTAAGGCCATGAACATAGAACAATAAAATAAATTAAGGTCACAAATAACAAAGACTTTTATCAACGATCATAATAAAACACCTAAATGAAACACTATGTTAACCTAATAACAGTAATTAATACTTAGGAAAATGGTCATTGAAAAAAAATAACATTTGGAAAAAAAAACACTTAAATGAAACATTATTTATTTTGTTTCCTGGGATGTTTTTTTTTTTTTAGTTAACAAAATTTCCAGATACCTCAATATTCTTCTGTAGCTTTTCAGTGGCTATATACCCAGAAAGAATTATTTTCTAGCTTCAAACTGTCCAAATACTTTACTCCCCTGGTAAATCCCCCCTCTCCCCTCCCTGTGGAAAAGAAGGCTTCCCAAATTTGAGAATTTTATTTGAGTTTTATTTTTTTTAATTTCTGTAGGGGAAAGGAGTTTTGGTACTTGTGTATTATGGGCAACTCAATCAAGTTTAAACTGTGTAAAATTTTTCATTATTATTTTTCAGAATTGTCAGAAAACAATTCTTTCTAGATATAGCCACTAAAAAATTAAAGAAGAGTAGCAAGATATTTGGAAATTTTGTTAAAAAAAAAAAAAAAAAAAAAAAATTAGGCCTACAAAGTAAATGTAGTGTTTCATTTAAGTGGTTTTTCCAAGTGTTTTTGTTTTCAATAACCATGTTTCCAAGTATTAAGTACTATTATTAGGTTAATGTAGTGTTTCATTTAAGTGTTTTATGATGATTGCTGATCAAAGTTAATGCTATTTGTGCCTTTCATTTATGTTATTTTACTTTGTTCATAGCCATATATTTGGCTTTAAAATACATTTCTCTATCTATCTATCTAGTATGTAGAATAATTGTACCAAACACATTTTGCATGCAGACTGGCTACACTTTACCCCCCCCCCCTAATGTGCAAATCTATAGCCCAAATTTATTTCTAAAGTAATGAAGAAACTAACAAAAAAAACTGGTGTGTTCTTGAATTTTACACTATGTAAACTTGAGTGAGTGGTGCATAATACACCATACCAAAATTCTATCCCCCTACAGAAATAAAAAAAAAATCTCAAATTTGGAAAGCCTTATTTGTCATGAGGGGGGATTTACTGGGGGAGTATTTTCTACAAGAGGGGGGGGGGGTTAAATGCCAGGGAACCTTCAAAAGCAGAGGGTTAATGCAGGGCCCTAGAACCTTCAATAGCATCCCATCTTGCCCCTCCTGCCCCACCTATAAAAATATTGTAGCTATGCCCCTGCATTACCCCTCTTTTGATTTCCAAGTCTGAGAAATTTGCCTACTTGACATTTATTGGAATTTAGACAATTACCAAGAATAGTGCTAAAAGCTAGAATAGTGGCTGTTGAGAAGGAAACATATTAAGAAGACAATTCTTACTTCATAATATGCAGAACAATTCCAGACAACATATTTTGACTGCAGTTCCACTATATTTTTACCCCCCCAACCCCCGGATGTGTAAATATATTGGCTAGCCAAAATTATATATTTTGGTAAAATTCCAGTTTAGCTACTTTTTTCTATCTTGGAAAGGGTTAGGTCAGGAAAATGGAACATTCAGTAATAAATCCAGGGCCACCAACTTACTCTGGGAAGGTATTGTCAAGCTTCCAT
Organism: Artemia sp. Qi Xiang Cuo; assembly: GCF_049724085.1. Taxonomy (NCBI): domain Eukaryota; kingdom Metazoa; phylum Arthropoda; class Branchiopoda; order Anostraca; family Artemiidae; genus Artemia; species Artemia sp. Qi Xiang Cuo. The sequence goes on along the minus strand of NC_142797.1, from coordinate 8,585,977 downwards.
CTTAACCCTCTTCTGATTTCTAAGTCTTAGAAATTTGCCCACTTGACAGATCTATACCTACTGAAATGTTGAAAAAACAACCTTTTACCATAATTAGCAGTTATCAGTTTCTTTGGTTTTACTTCTGAAAATACAATTCCTATTATTTGAGTTGAATTTTAAGCCATATCAATGGATTTTTCTAAATTTAGGAGATGTATTCACAGATCTTTGAAACCTTATAAATTGGGATGCTGAAAACAATTTTCTTGTATATTATTTAAGCATTAGATCTGTTTTGCAAAGTTTCACTTTCATAACAGTGATTTTAAAGGTCATCAAAGGTTGCTAACCTTCTAGAGGGAGAAGCGGTGGAGGTAGGTACTTCAAAAGGTAAATATTTACCAAATCATATTATTGACTTACAAAGAAAGTGAATACACCACTTGATGCCTTTTTTATGCTCTTTCTAAATATGAAAATCATTTTTGTCAAAAATTAATTTTACCCCCACCCCGAGCCTATATACCGAGTCTTTGGATAGGTGTGAACGTGCGGTATGTTGGAGGTAAAGTTTAAATTTACCTCCCAGGGAAACCGTACCGAATATTAGCCCCACCCCCTCTAAGTGGACCAACAATATACGGACGAGTTATGGGCCTAGGCCTATACAGGGGTGGGGTAAAATTCATTTACAACAAAAATGATTATTATATTTGGAAAGAGCATAAAAAAGGCATATTTACTTTATTCGTAAGTCACTAATATGATTTGGTAAATATTTACCCTTCAAAATATCTTCCCATGACATAGCCTAATTTAGTCTGTACACCCATCCCTGAAAGTTTCATTTTCCTAACCTAACCCCTTTCCAAGATTGCAAAAAGTAGCAAAACTAGAATTTTACCCTTCTAAAAATGCAATTCCTGTTATTTGAGTAGAATTTTAAGCCATATCAATGTTTTTTTTCAAAATTTGGGAAAGGTATTTTCATATGTTTAAAACCTTATAAATTGGGATTGAGACAAGCTGTGAAGCTTAAAACAATTTTGTAGTACTTTATTTGGGAAATATATACCAAATCATATTATTAACTTAGGAATAAAGTGAATACACAATTCAATGCCCTTTTTTTTTATGATTACAAATATATAAATCTTTTCTATCGTAATTGATTTTCAGCCCCCCCCCTCCCTATATATGCCAATTCAGGGTATATATTTCTACATTAGGGGGGGGGGGGCAAATTTTGGGTAAATATATACCAAATCATATTAATGAGTTAGGAATAAAGTGAATACACTATTTGATGGCTTTTTTTTATGCTGATTACAAATATAATAATCATTTCTATTGGAAATGAATTTTAGCCCCCCCCCCTATATTTGCCAATTCAGGGTATATATTTCTACATTAGGGGTGGGGGTAAAGTTTAAACTTACCTCCCATTTCCATCAGAAACAAATTTTGCCCCCCCTAATGTAGCAATATATACCCTAATTGGCATATATAGGGGGGGCTGAAATTCATTTCTGATAGAAATGATTATTATATTTGTAATCAGCATAAAAAAAGGCATTGAATGGTGTATTCACATTTTTCTTAACTCAATAATATGATTTGGTATATATTTACCAAATTTTTTTTCTGATGTAAATGGGAGGTAAGTTTAAAATTTACCCCCAAACCCTCCCCCCCCCCCTAATGTAGAAATATATACCCTGAATTGGAATATATAGGTGGGGGGGCTAAAATTCATTTCTGATAGAAATGATTAGGGTAAAGGTACTGATGATTTTACAGTTTTTGTAAAAAAAAAACAGTTTTTCTTATCTGGAAGTCTTAATTTAAAGAATTTTGGTTTGAAGAGGGTTTCAGTATGTAGGAAAAACATCTAGGAATCTAATTGTTTGATGAGAAGTTTGAAGTTTTATCTGGAAAGGGTACAAAACTCCAATTTTCTGAAATTAGAGCATTTTCACCTACAAATTCGACACAACAAAAAAAGTTACCTGTTTTTGACTCAAGTCGGAACCCAATTTGACACGCATCTAAATACTTCGGGAATACTTGTGGGTGGAACCTGGTGTATTTGACATGTATATTCTTGTTTCTTAGTTTTTCTTCAACTTCATTTAATGTATAAAAGTATAAAAGACTATGCAAAAAGTAGAAGTAATAAAACAACAAAATCATTTCAAGTATGTAGTACTTGGTACAACAAAATTGGTACAACAAATTTTAATATACTTTATTAAATACAAATAGTATTTAGTATAACAAAATTGTTTCACTAGCATTTTGGAAGGGATAGTATCTAGGAAAACAGGAGTGGATTTCAAGAAGTTTATTTGATTTAGTGGATTTTATTTTCATATGCAGATTCTTAAAACATAGCTTAGGATTTTTTGTTGGGGGGGGGGGTCACTTTTGATATTTCTATGATATGGTTCTAGGCATTTACCTTCCCCTTCTCCTACCCAGAAAATAAGATCTTCCAATTTTTATTTTTTTTTAGTTTCATTGATAAGTACTTAGGAAAAGGAAAAATGACTACCATGTGAACCTCTGCAATTTTTGGCAGTAGCAGGCACCAATAAATTTGACAGGTTTATTTTCGTTCAGTGGACCCTGGAATTTCGACACCAACTATTTTTCATTTGTTTCACATGGTCAATGAAGTTTCAACAGTCACCTATATTTTGACAGGGCTTGTTGCTGTCTGTTGAAAATTTTGACAAGGTTACTACAAGATATTCACAAAAGAAATAAATCAATTTATAGAAGCCATTATCTGCATTTGAATTTGACTTAAGGAACATTGTTTGTGCACCTGGTATTTATCTACATTAAACAAGAATTTTTGACACTTGGAATCTAGTTTTGACAATGTGATATTTATTGCCATTTAATTTAATTTTATCAAGAAAAAGCTAATTTGGCTAGAATACAGATAAAATCAGATGTATCTTGGTGCATTGGTGCTAATCCCAATTTTTTTTTTTGCAATAAATAAGTAAGTAACAGCAGTTTGAACAAACTATACATGAAAAATTGTCTGGAGCTCCTTTTTTGTTGAAAACAGGAAACTGACTGAATTAAATGTTCTTCTCTTATCTGGGTGTAGCAGATATTGTGTTAACGTTATCTATTGTTGAAATACAAAACAGCTTCAAGAGATGGCCCTCTAAGTCACGGCTAAGCAGAGTTATTCCATTTTGAAGGAAAATTTTGACAGGGGTTACAAAATTGCACTGTCAAATCATTGGTACCTTTACCCTATTATATTCATAATCAGCATAAAAAAAGGCATCAAATGGTGTATTCACTTTATCCCTAACTCAATAATATGATTTGGTATATATTTACCCTTTATTTAAGCAGAATATCTATTTTGCAAGGTTTTGCTTTTATAACACATGTATTTTTAAAGATCAACAAAGGTCAGGACCCTGTAGAGGGAGGAGTGGAGGTAGGTAGGCTACTTCAAAATACCTTCTTTGGACATACTTTAGCGTGTATACCATCCCTGAAAGTTTCATTTTCCTAACCTAGCCCCTTTCCAATATAGCCAAAAATAGAATTTTACCAAAACTCATAAACTGGGATTAAGCAGAGTTGTGAAGCTGAAAAGGCTACCTTTCTCAAAACTAATCTAAAGTACAAGGCTAGTTTCAGCTTACTTTATGCATTCTAACTTGTTTCGCGTTCGTCTGTTATTTTTCCTTCTGTTTCTACTGGCTGAAAAGTGAAACCTTTTCCTTGCTTTACTTCTTTTGGTTTTGCATTTCGCCATTACTGTTCTTTTTAAATATTTCGCCCAAAATTACATACTTAATAGAAAATGTCAAAAAAAATATAAATAACTATTATACCACAAATCACTAACTAATAGTTGACTTAATCATTTTTTAACATACATATGATTTTTTTTTACCAAGCAAATTCTATAACAAATACTAATTTTTTCCCCTAGGGAACATGTGTCTCTCCAAAAATTGTGATTTTCAGTTTCTGCGGATATTTTAAATAAGTCAAAATGGGGAACAGTCCAAATGATGCAGAGCTAGAATGGATAAGAGTAAGAGAAGAAGTTGGATTGGGTCCAGCTGATGCACTACAACAAAATGAGACACTTAAGCAAAAACTGAAAAGGAAGTTTTCAGAAAATCCTTTTATTCCAATAGGTAGCATACATCTTAAAGACTAGCCTAGGCCTATTCAACTCAGAATTGTGCTTCTGTATTTGTATTCGTGTATGTTCTAGAAGTGGTAGGCTAGTATTATAGGTATTTATAGCTATAATGTAGTAGAGCTGGGGGTAAATAGGCCTATTAGGCTAGAAGAGCATTCAAATAGCCTAGCTACGAAACAAACTTACCTCTAGAATCTGAATTTCTTTCTGGATCCAAATAGGATAGTTGTTTCCATTGCAAATTCAATTTTAAGCCCTATACAGACCCTTAAAGATTATATCTTTTTCTTCTATTTTAGATATGGCTTGTAGCCTATAGCTCCTGTGTTAGCTAAAATCTTGTTAAAATCACTTTACTTATAAATCAAATTGCTGGCAACAAAATCAAGAATCAATAAATGCATAGAAAACATATAATATAGGCCATATATTAGGGTAAGGTTAAAAAGGGGTAAATTTGTAGTTGGCTATAAAATTTAGCTAGGATGAAAGTGAAAAAATCACTTGATGCCTATTTTAATGCTCTTTCATAATTCAATAATTTTTTCTGGGGCTAATTGCATCTTGAGCCCTTAAAGGGGCCCCCAAGGTATATATATATATGAATTATGAAAGAGCATAAAAAAAGCATTAAATGATGTTTCACTTGCATGCATCCTAGCTAAATATATGACCCACTGCAAAGTTACCACGAACTTAACCCCCCCAACCCCCCGAATGTGCAAATATTTACCTGGAATTTGAATAAATCCTACCCTGAATTGTTGATGGTAAAATTTGGAACTGCAAAATTCAGCACTACTTTTGTTGACAACATTCAAAAAAACGCACAGAAATTGGAACAGTCAGTTATGGTCAGAACCCCAGGAAAATGTTGTACCTTATTTGCATAATTCATGTCTCATTCTCCCCTTTCATGGCTGATTAACACTATGTTGACAAAGGCAAAGCAGAGGCATTGTAACTGCCTGTAGGCAATTAGCTCATGCATCCAAAGTAAACTACTGTTTTGCTTCAAGTCTGTTATTAGGTAAGTTTTACAATGAGATGTTTTGCTTTAAATTGGATGTTTTGGGTGATAATTTGATTAAACAATATATCAATGTTTTCACTTTCTATATCTGTTATAATGATTTTGGTATATCCAATAATTTTTTTCTCTAATTAATTAATGCTTTGCTTTGCCAAAGTTCAATAAAAAAAATTGTAACTAAAGAGTATTTTGCACAATTTTTTCTAAACATTGAATAATATAAAAACAAGCTTCAATGACATAAATGCTTATCATAAAAATCTAGATTTGAAATTACAGGGGCTCATCCTCCAGATAAAGAGAAATAAACTACTGTCTATTTTTGGCTATTCAAAATTAGCAGCATTTCAATGTTTTCCCCTGAGAATTGTTTGTGTCTCTTCATGATTAAACAAAAAAAAACAGGTTTTTTCAACTGAAAGTAAGGATCAAACTTAAAATTAAACAAACACAAATTATTACAATATGGGGAGGACACCTCCTTCACAATACCTTGTGTTTCACTTTTTGTTAGTAAAGGATTAGGATACAAAGTCATACTTTAGTGTAAAGAGCAAAGTATTTAAGAGGGGGCTTCCCCCACATCCCACCACTGAAAATTACCCCAGAGAAAATTTCAATTCAGTCTCTGACCTGTTAAGACATATTTATTCTTTTAAAAGGATTAAATCCCAGTTTTTGAATAAGTATGAATAAAAAAGACTATGTATTTATTTATTTTATTCAATAAAGGAGGAAGCCATAGGCTTGTTGCATAAATATTATATTTGGAATTAATTAGAGACTAAACTTCATTTTATCCTAAACCCCAAGAATGACTAGGAGAGTGTGCCCCAAATTTTGTTGCAGGGCAACTTTAAACTGTTTGGTATGCAATGACTGTGGATCATATTTCCATAAACAACATGCTGGAATTGAATGTTTCCAACGGACTTAAAGTTGGCTATGCCTATATTGTTCATCAAAAAAGGATAGTTTAAACAAGGATAGTCCAATAAAGGTAATTACTTTTGCTGATACTTGTTCCAGTCAACCCCAGCCTCTCCCAATTACTCCCCCTTATCATGTATTGGGCAATGACCTGGCAAACATTGTGATGGAAATTTGATCATCCCCTCTAGCTCCAAACCTTCCAAGTAATAATGACCATGTCGAAGTCAACAAATCTAACGCCTCCTGCCAGACTGAAACTACTACTTGTGGCAATTCTTGTTCCAATTCTCTATCGGACTTATCACTCCTTTCCCTTATAGCAATGAGAGATAAATTAGAATTAATAAGCAAGGAAATATCTGCAGTCATAGACCTTAGGTCGTGTCTAAATGAAACCCCTCCAAAGTTGTCTGATGTTAATGAGGATCAAAATCAGGAAATTATCATTAATAAATCCCACCCTGATAAATATTCAATTGTTTCTTGTAGCAAAGAGGTGATTAAACAAACTTGTATTTTTCAAAAGGTCAGGTACCTTGGTGATAACATAATGAAGAGTTCATATGACCTGGAGAACACAAAGTTGGATGCTAAAGAATGTGAAGTAAAGGTCAAGTCAATTAAGATAAGCGGTCATGGATTGACTGCACATAAGGGTTTATGCAAATTTGCCTGGAATGATATTTGCAAAAAAGGCAAAAATGTAAATATCTGCATGTTTGTAAGCGTTTTAATGCCGGGGATGAGTGTAAGGTCTCTGACAGCCAACTATTACGCCAGAAAGTTTGTTTTAAGTTTGGAAGTGGTCATTGTTTTGGTTTTGACCAGATTCATTTGAATCATGGCTATGACACATTAAAAAAACTTCAATAATACCAGAAAGATTTATCATCAACTATCAAACTCTCTCCCGTGTATTATCACTATGAATATTGATCAGCCAAAACACAAAGTTTGCCACACCAGCCCTCAAAAGCAACATGAATCCGAATTATCAGTGGCACCAAACAAACCTATTCAGAAGACCACCATGTTACATTCCAGCTCCCTCTCTTTTCAATTGCCAGATCAGTCCATCTCCTCAGTCCTATTATTTGCACCAAATGAACCCAAGAACTTACAACAAGTGTCCAATAGTAAATCAAGAAACTCTGGTATGATACATTGCTCCTCCTCCTACACATTTCCCAGAATCCTTCTAGCAAATGTAAGGTCACTGGTAAATAAAATGGATCAACTTCAAATTAGTCTTAACAAAAACCAGATTGATATTGCTTGCCTTACCGAAACATGGTCTGCAACTGAAGAGTTTTGCTCCATTCCAAATTATGACTCCCATTTTAAGCCCAGGATAGACAAAGATTTTATCCCTCTATCTCATTGTGGAGGAGTAGCTTTTTTGTTGGTTTACCCTTCCAAATCGGATTCTTACATTTTCTTAGATAGTAAACAATTCCAAAACTGAAGTTCTATGGCTCTGGACCCGACCTACAAAACCTCCCAAAAGAAGCATCTTGCATGATTTTTTGTATTATTTATTACCCTCCTCGTGGTGGATTTAAGAAGGAGCTGACAGCATATCTGCAATGCAACTTTAGACTGACAGAATTTGCTGCAAGTATCCTGATGCTACAATTACATTATGTGGTGATTTTAATGAGCTAGACCAAAAGTGACTTAGCTCTGCTCTTAGCCTTGATCAAGTGGTCAAGTCACCCACACATGGTGATAAAACCCCAGACTTAATTTTTACCAACATTGAAGATTACTACTGTGTCCCCAAAATAGCCCCTCCATTGGGGGCAAGTGACCGTCTAAGCATTTTTTGGACCCCTTTATCTTCCTTTCCCCCTAAGCAATTGATCAGTTATTCTTATAGACCCATTACTGATGAGAAGGTCACTCATTTCAAATTAAAACTTGGTTCCAAATTTTGGGCCAATATTCTATGTCTTACCAATGGTATTGAAATGGCTTCTAAGTTTTCAGCAGAACTTTTCCATTTATTTTGTGACACCTTTCCAGTGAAAAATGTTACTTGCAAATCTAACTGCAAACCATGGATAAATACAAATGTTTTTGCCTAATAAATGAATGTGACAAACTCTTTAAGGAAGGATTTTTCCAAGAATCTCAAAAACTTAGAAACATCATTGTTCACAAAATCAGTAAAGCAAGAAAAGAGCATGGTGCTCACCTGATCAATATGTTATTGTATTTGGACCCTAATAAACTCCACAAAAGTGTCCAAGATCTCATGGGAAAGGTCTCTTCAAATCTTTTCTTACTGGACAGTAATGGTGACCTGGTGGGTGCAGATGTCATAAATGATCATTTTGCTTCAATTTGTAAAATTCACCTGCCACTCCAACATACGCCAGCCAACAGTACAGTGAGTGACATTCCTGTGATTGAAATTCATCAGACTCAACTTAAACTTGAAACTCTTTACACAAATAAGTCAGTATACCCAGGTGATATCCCTAACAAATTGGTTGTGGAATGTGCCCAGTATTTAAGTGTACCTCTAACTGCTATTTTTAACCAATATTTTATAGATCCTATTTTTCCAGTGTGTTTTAAACAAGCTATTATATCTCCTATACCGAAAACTAAGACCCCAAAAGTTCCCTCTGGCTTAAGACCAATATCAAAAACCTCTATTTTCTCTAAAATCTTTGAAAGTTTTATTTACAATTTCCTTTTTGATGATATTCATGATAAAATCAACCCAAATCAGTTTGGCTTTAGGCCAAATCATAGCACCACGCATTGCTTAATTTATATACTTGACACTATTTTCAAACATCTTGAGTTGAATAGTTCCTAAGTTGAGGCTGTTTTTGCTGATATTCGCAAAGCCTTTGATAATTTGGATCATCAGACAGTTATAGATAATGCAAGGGCTTTAGGTGCAAGAGATTTGTTTTACATATGTTAGCTAGTTTTTTGTCTGGCTGTGAGCAATGTGTAGACCTCCCTAATGGGGATTCATCAGGTTTTTCCTCGATTTCCTGTGGAGCACCTCAAGGAACTAAGTTAGGTCCTTTAGTATTTTAATCGTTTGTAATAATGTTTTACCGTGTTTTGGCAACTCTTTTAAATTTGCAGATGATTTGACATTACTGAACCTTTGTCAAACATCTAATACTTTGAATGTTTCACTGGATTCACTCATTAATAATTTAAAGAATGATCTTTACAATATTAAACTCAACTTAAGATACCCAAAAGCAGTTTCATGCTATTTTCTTTTTTTTTAAATATACTCTCTGTCAATAATTACCTTTGTATACCAACTTTAAATAAAGTTAAACTGCTTGGTGTGCAGTTGGACAACAACCTTGAATGGAACTCCCACATTCCCCACTTATTCAAGTCTGGTAGTATTCTGCTTAAATCTTTCTCCCTTCTCAAACAGTTCTCCATATCAATCCAAAACCTTAAAATAATTTATTGTTCTTATATAAGACCCTGTCTGGAATATGCTTGCCCTCTCTGGCATCTTAGGTTGACCAAAGACCTTGGTGATAGCAAAGACCAGTTATCTTGGTGATAACATAATGAAGAGTTCATCTGACCTGGAGAACACAAATGCAAGGTCACTGGTAAATAAAATGGATGAACTTCAAATTAGTCTTGATAAAAACCAGATTGGTATTGCTTGCCTTACCAACACATGGTCTGCAACTGAAGACTTTTGCTCCATTCCAAATTATGACTCCCATTTTAAGCCCAGGATAGACAAAGATTTTATCCCTCTATCTCATGGTGGAGGAGTGGCTTTTTTGTCGGTCTACCCTTACAAATCGGATTCTTTCATTTTCTGAAATAGGGAAAAACTCTAAAACTGAAGTTCTATTGCTCTGGACCAGACCCAAAAACCACCCAAAAGAAGCATCTTGCATGATTTTTTGTATTATTTATTACCCTCCTCGTAGTGGATTTAAGAAGGAGCCGACAACATATCTGCAATGCAACTTTAGACTGACAGAATTTGCTGCAAGTATCCTGATGCTACAATTACATTATATGGTGATTTTAATGAGCTAGACTAAAAGTGACTTAACTCTGCTCTTAGCCTTGATCAAGTGGTCAAGTCACCCACACGTGGTGATAAAACCCCAGACTTAATTTTTACCAACATTGAAGATTACTACTGTGTCCCCAAAATAGCCCCTCCATTAGGGGCAAGTGACCATCTATGCATCTTTTGGACCCCTTTATCTTCCTTTCCCCCTAAGCAATTGATCAGTTATTCTTATAGACCCATTACTGATGAGAAGCTCACCTATTTCAAATTAAAACTTGGTTCCAAATTTTGGGCCAATATCCTATGTCTTACCAATGGTATTGAAATGGCCTCTAAGTTTTCAGCAGAATTTTTCCAGTTGTATTGTGACACCTTTCCAGTGAAAAATGTTACTTGCAAATCTAACTGCAAATCATGGATAAATAAAAAATGTTTTTGCCTAATAAATGAATGTGACAAACTCTTTAAGGAAGGATTTTTCCAAGAATCTCGAAAACTTAGAAACATCATTTTTAGCAAAATCTGTAAAGCAAGAAAGGAGCATGCTGCGCACCTGCTCAATAAGTTATTGTATTTGGACCCTAAGAAATTCCACAAAAGTGTCCAAGATATCATGGGAAAGGTCTCTTCAAATTTTTTCTTACTGGACAGTAATGGTGACCTGGTGGGTGCAGATGTCATAAATGGTCATTTTGCTTCAATTTATAAAATTCACCCGCCACTCCAATATATGCCAGCCGACAGTGCAGTGAGTGACATTTCTGTGATTGAAATTCATCAGACTCAACTTAAACTCGAAACTCTTGACACAAATAAGTCAGTATACCCAGGTAATATTCCTACCAAATTGATTGTGGAATGTGCCCAGTATTTAAGTGTACCTCTAACTGCTATTTTTAACCAATATTTTGTAATTTTTCCAGTGTGTTTTAAACGAGCTATTATGTCTCCTATACCGAAAACTAAGACCCCAAAAGTTCCCTCTGGCTTAAGACCAATATCAAAAACCTCCATTTTCTCTAAAATCTTTGAAAGTTTTATTTACAATTTCCTTTTTGATTATATTCAAGATAAAATCAAGCCAAAGCAGTTTGGCTTTAGTCCAAATCATGGCATCGTGCATCGCTCAATTAATGTACTTCATATTATTTTCAAAGACCCTGAGTTGAATAGTTCCTAAGTTGAGGCTATTTTTGCTGATATTAGCAAAGCCTTCAACAACTTGGATTATCAGACAGTTATAGATAATGCAAGGGCTTTAGGTGCAAGAGATTTGTTTTACATATGTTAGCTAGTTTTTTGTCTGGCTGTGAGCTGTGTGTAGTCCTCCCTAATGGGGATTCATCAGGTTTTTCCTCGATTTCCTGTGGAGCACCTCAAGGGACTAAGTTAGGTCCTTTAGCATTTTAATTGTTTTTAATAATGTTTTACCAAGTTTTGGCAACTCTTTTAAATTTGCAGATGATTTGACATTACTGAACCTTTGTCAAACATCTAATACTTTGAATGTTACACTCTATTCACTCATTAACAATTTAAAGAATGATCTTTATAATGTTAAACTCAACTTAAGATACCCAAAAGCAGTTTCATGCTATTTTCTTTTTTTTAAATATACCCCCTGTTTGTATACCAAATTTAAATACAGTTAAACTGTTTGTTGTGCAGTTGGATAACAACCTTGAATGGAACTCCCACATTTCCCACTTATTTAAGTCTGGTAGTATTCTCCTTAAATCTTTCTCCCTTCTCAAACGGTTCTCCATATCAATCCAAAACCTTAAAATAATTTATTGTTCTTATATAAGACCCTGTCTGGAATATGCTTGCCCTGGGTTGACCAAAGACCAATGTTCTAAAATTGAAAGTATTCAAAAAAGAGCAATAAAAATTATACTGGGGACAGCCTATACTACATACAATGAAGGTTTGGCTAGACTTAAACTTACTATATTGGAATCACGACATCGCATCCTCACCATTAACTTTGGTCACAAGTGTCTTAGTTCTGACTATCATCAACGTTTTCTCCCTCCCTTTAAAGAAAATCTCCCAATCCTTCCTAATACAAGACTCAATGCACGTAGAGTTCTAAATACCCAACTGACCTGTATCCCCAAATATTGACCATGAGGTACAAAAACTCTTTTGTCCCCTGTTTTGTTTCCCATTTTAATAATTGATATAACTTTTTTTTATGTTTATCCCCTAACATCTGTTTTGTTATTGTAATTGTTCTGAAGTGCTTATGCTAGCTTTTGTGCTATTTTAGCCAATAAATCATATTCTGTTCTAATAATAAATGCTATGTGTAATTAATAGGCAATAGGCTTTTCTTTCTTTAGTTAAAAAAAAAAAGTTTTTTAACTGAAAGTAAGGAACAACACTAAAACTTAAAACAAACAGAAATTATTCTGTATATGAAAGGTGCTCCTCAATGCCTCACTCTCTATGCTAAAGTTTGACTCCTTGTTACAACTCTACTTTTTAAAACAATAAAAAATTTAGCTTAAAGAGTGAGGTGTTGGGGAGGGGACAACCCCTTTTCATATACAGAATCATTTCTGTTTTTTTTAAGTTTTAATATGACACTAAAATGGCACTTTGTGCCATTTCTCAAGGGGTGGCACTAGCAGGCTGCCAGAACATTGTAGACAGATCTTTTATAGCTCATATAAAAGATATTGCTCATATCTATGTCCTTCATATAAATTCCACCATCAGTAAGTTCCAAATGGCAGTAAAAACAGTACTTTTGGTGCTGTGTTTCAAGTGGAAAAGCTGGGGCTATTGAGCTAGCAGAACTTATAAGAGTGATGATTAATGGCTCATCAGTTTTATATATATATATATGTGCTTTTTTCATCAATTTTACCATTCTTAAGTGCAATATAGCACTGAATACAACACTTTTGGTGCCATTTCTTAAGTGGAAAAGCTCTGAAGTACAAACAGGTACTATTCTAATAGTAATGTTCCAGAGCCCTTACTGGAGGTTTCAAAGGACCCCTCCTGTACACTCCCCCTTCCAGCCCCCTCTTAAATAGATTTTTCTATCTAAGATGGATTTTTAACTCTGGAAATCCAATTATTTCTCTCTATACAACAGTGAATTTCAAGCTATGATACAAATTCTAATTCTAACATATAGCCCTAATACTATAAAAAGGCTTTGCTTCAACCTTGTGTACAAACTAATTATTGCATGTCCTTTTCAGAACCAAAACAATAGCCAGTCATTGAACTGAAGCGGTACCAAATTAAACATAAACAGATAAAGCAAAATCCTAAAATGGATTATTGCTTTATCCTAGAAGTGATTGATAATATTTTTATTCTGTAAAAAGTGTCCTTAATTGGTATGCTTTTACTGTACCAAAAATCCTATATTATTTTGTGTTTTCAGTAAAGTGCTAGTTTTTTATAATTCTAGAAACATAGGGAAATATAAATAGTTGGTTTATTTGTACTAGTTGTATTGATATATATTAGAATGGCTGTGAAGTAATAACTTTTTTTTTCATTTTCAGTTTCAACTTTGCTCTTTACTTCCATCAGAAAAACTTTTTTGTTTTTAGATCAATCAAACGTTAGAGTCAAAATGCTAATATGTTTAGCTTCAAATGGTAATAAACTATGCCATTGGGTATAACATGACCCCCCCCCCACACAGTCCCTGGGGAAAGGTCTGTAATTTATGAATTTTGCCCATTGTTTTTGTATAGAATTTGTTATTGGGAAGTATACAGACACTTTCTGGAGGGGGGGGGGGACTTTCTGCTATGAAGACTCCACGGGGAACGTTTTCCATGGAGAGAGATATCTCAGTGTGTGGGGGGGGGAGTGAACTTCCCAATGCAAATTTTAGACGTGGGGAATTTGCCAGAATTCCTACACAAAACTATTTTCATTTGTCTTACTTTATTGTTGCCGACTCAATTTTACGCTTGGAGATGTTAAGGAAAATCGTCAGGGGAAATTTTTACTAGGTTGGAATTGTCTAGAGTACCTCTCCATAGGGGGGGGGGGGGATTTTATGGGAGAAATTCTCCAGGGGATAAATTTTCCATTGGGAACTTTCTGCAGTAGTAGCTTTCTACTAGGGTTGGTGCTATTTGCTGGAAAATTTTTCCATGGATGAGAGGATTTCCCGTGTGATTTTAAAGACAATCAGAAACTAGTCTTTTTCAAATGAAAAATGTCCCCTGGAATTATCTCCAAGGGATTTTCCAGGTGGGATTTTCAGCTAGAATGGAATTGCCTGGGAGAAATTTCCCTGGAGGGGGAGGGGGGGGGGTGGTTTAAGTAGAAAGAACTTTTCATGGAGGAAGAAATTTTCAAGGAGGGATAGCTGGATTTTCTGGTATTATTTAAAAATATCCTGAAATTAAATATAAAAAATAAGTTTTTTCAACTGAAAATAATGAGCAATATCAAAACCTAAAACAAGCAAAAATTATTATGTATATGAAAGGGGCTGACCCCTCCTCAAGACCTAACTCTTTATGCTAAAGTCTGACTTTTTGTCCCAATTTCAAAAATGTGTCCCAATTCCTGAAACACAAAGGCTGCTTAATTAAAATAATAAGAACTTTCTAATTCTATAAAAAACTTTTTTGGTAAGAGTGAGGTCTTAAGGAGGGGGAAACCCTTTAATATACGTGATAATTTCTATTCGTTTTAGGTTTTGATGTTGCTCTTTACTTTAATTTGAAAATAAAAGTTTATTTTTTAGTGTCTTTTTTCCTTGAATTCTTTCTTCTTTCATATTCTTAATTGAGTGATTTAAGAAAAACTGTATATAGTATTAATTATTGGTAATATATATAGTAATTATATCTGGTAATATATATATAATATATAGGCTAGTGGTAATATATATAATATATAGTATTGGTTATTGGTAAATAACAAACTGTAAGTAAGGAGCAATGTGGCTCAATAATAACCAAAACTCTAAGAAACAGAGTTTTGGTAACAATAGATACATTGAAAGAATCGAATTTTGATTCTGATTCAATATATGTAAATTCATCAAATTTAATGGTACCCATTAAAAGTGAAGAGCCTGAGAAAATTTGCATTTTTCTCAGGAGTGATTTTATTGACCCAGTGGTCCTAGAATATTGTGAGAGGGCTGATTTGAATGGAAGTTATAAGTCCTAGAGCCCTTTTTCATTGACTAAAAAATTTTGGTTACTTTCATTTCAAAATTTTTAGATAGCCATTTTGTTCAGCAGAGTCAAAAACTCTAATAACGATGTCTTTGAAGATGACTTAACCCCCCACAGTTCCCTGGGAAGGGCTGTAAGTTATGAGTTTTCCCCATTGTTTACACATAGTGTTGGTTATTGGGAAGTGAAAAGACGTTTTCAGGGGAATTTTTCTGGTGGAGGTGGGGAGTTTACGTGGGAAGATCTTTTCATAGGAAGATTATTCCTTACATTAAAATGTACGGAATAGTGCACTTTTAGCGACATGTATTTCTAAAGTTTCCGCCACCATGCGCGAGAAAATAATGTTTTCAACCCTCTTCTTGCCTGAAATGGACATTTCTATTGCTTCAAGCCTTTTTTTTTAATTTATTTTCATTGAAAGCTCTATTCACGTAAAAAATACCCCCTGCCCTCCAGGGAAATTTTCCAAGACAACTCCATTCTAGCTGAAAATTCCACCCAGAAACTTTCTTGCAGACGATTTCAGATAGTGCACTTTCATTAAAAAAAAATACTTTAAAGTACCAAGGACACCTAAAATGAAAACTAATTCATTAAATTGGTCAAGTGCAAACTTACACAGCCATATACCACAGCCATATACGTGTCGTACGTCTTAAATTAGTGTGAAAAACCGATAATTCATTTTTTAAGGAGAAAGATCGCCTGTTTACATAATGTATTCCAATACGCAAGTTCGTGGCCAATTTCAAAAATAAAGAACGTGTGCTGTTAAACAGCAGAAAATGACCAAAAAAAAAAAAAATCAGCATATAGCCTTAGAAAGTGTTGTTTTCTTGTATGTTCTGGTAAAAAAGAAATCGGAACCTAGTTCAGCAAAGCTCTTTTCTTTGAAAAATACTTTTAAGGAATGCTTCTTGAAAAGAGCTTGGCTAGACTAGGCCTAGTCTTGATGTTACTAGGATTTTTGGCATTCCAGGATCTTTTAACCATGAAACAGTGTAAAGGTAAACATTAATGATTCTAAAAGGAAGGATCAATATATAGTCTACCTTATTGGTAGTTTTGCAGACCTAATGACTTCCTCTGAGAGCCTACCTTATGTAGGCTAAGGTAAGACACCTAGTAGGCTGTGTGATTTGCTTGAAAATTTTGATATAAATCTACCTCATAGTTACTATATAATAGTAGCATATACGTTTTATGCTTTTTTTATATTAGAAATACAAATTACTTGGGTGAGCACTGTTTGACTAGCCTAGGCCTATTAAAGTCATTGGTTCTTTATACTCTAAGCAACAAATATTGTCATTTACTCTTATCGGTAAAATTCTACTTTAGCTACTTTTGACTATCTTGGAAAGGGGTTAGGTTAAGAAAATGAAACTTTCATGGATGGGTCTACAGGCTAAAGTATGTCCTGGGAAGATATTTTGAAGTACCTACCTCCACTCCTTCTACCTCTAGAGGATCGTGACATTTGATGACCTTTAAAAATATGTGAGTTATAAAAGTGAAACCTTGCAAAATAGATCTTCTGCTTTAATGAAGTACAACAAAATTGTTTTCAGATTCATAACTTTGCTCAATCCCAATTTATAAGGTTTTAAAGATATGCAAATACATTTCCTAAATTTTGAAAATAAACTATTTATATGTCTTAAAATTCTGCTCAAATAACTGAAATTGCATTTTCAGAGCTAAGGCCAGAGAAAAAGAAACTGATAACTGAAAATTAAGGTAAAATGTTGTTATGTCAAAATTTCAATGGGTATAGACCTATCATGTAGGCAAATTTCATGACCCTCTAGAGGGAGAAGGGGTGGAGGTAGGTACTTCAAAATACCTTCCTGGGACATACTTTAGCCTGTAGACCCATCCATGAAAGTCTCATTGTCCTAACCTAACCCCTTCCCAAGATAACCAAAAGTAGCTAAAGTAGAATTTTACCCTCTTATATACAAAGCACTATAAAATCAAAACAATAGGCAATATTGTGTTTCCTTTAAACATGGAGAATGATATAAAGTCTTCTCTATGACTTTTTAAACTCTATGACTTTTTTAGAGAAACATGAATAAAGTTATACAGAATGCTTTTTGGTTTTCTTATTTAATATATGATCCACTAAAATGTCATACACAAGAAATTACATTACCCCACTGATGCATAGAGAAAACAGCAAAGTCATACAGATGGCTTTTCATAGTTCAAATTGCCGTTCAGGCAACTTTGTGATCATATATCTATCCAAAGACTTAGTCAATCTACCTGAGAATTTACTTGGCTAGAAAAATTGGGCTTGGGATGCTTCTACATCGGCAAGTTCCATAGACATTGTCTGCTGTGAGTCAGCCCAAAAGTCATAGTCATCTCTATTGTAATTCAAGTAGACTTTCCAAGTAGGCATGTCTGCCTAGAGTCTAAGGCATTTTGACCAAGTTTTAGGATTAACATGACCACTAAGTCACCTGGACATGCAGTACTCAGTCAGAAAACCCAATCTATAAGCCAAGACAGTTACACTAAAACAGAATTAATTGAAAATTGGTTGACTGAAAAGTTGCCTGGCCTTGTGTGCAAACAAGTGGCATAGGGTCTACCTGCCTAAAGTCTTAGACAGGCAACCCAGTTTATAAGCTCAGACAGTTACACTAACACAAAATTCATTCAAAACACTTACACTAACACTCAATTCACTTGTTGGGTTCACTAACAAATTCACTCAATTCACTAACAAAAATTCAGTTACACTAACACTTATTGGGTTGACCCAACAAGTTGCCTGGATTTGCAGGTGAACAAGTGACATAAGGTCTGCCTGCCTATAGTCTCAGGCAAGGGCAGCTGAGTTTTAGGACTAACATATGAACATCAAATTGCCTGGACTCACAGGCAAACCAGCAACAATAATAATTATCAATTGAATTTTCAGAACATATATCCTATAGGCCTTCAAAAAATTATGGGTATTTATTAGTGAAAAGGATGTCACACTGTTATACTAAAGCAATGCAGGAAAAAAAGGTACTGTTCTAATATCTGGGGAGCATACAAGAAGTGAAGTTTGGTTAATGCTAGAGAAATAAAACAAAATAGGATGAAAATATGATACTTTAGAAACAAATTTTGTCTGTATATTTGCACATTAGGAGGGAGGGGGTAAAGCATAACCTATAATAGATACATAACTCAAACTAACCTAGGTACCTTTTTTCCTCCTAAACCCAAAAAAACTAAAGCTTGAATATAGTTCCTGGAGTGAGAAACTCCTTGTTTATAGACCATAAGATAGGAAATTACTGGGTAATGTTATATGTTCTTGGCTTTTCTCAAGCTGCATTCTTGTATGTTGCCCATATATTAGAACAGTACGCAAAAAAATTTTGTGAAACAAAACAGGAATTATATTAAGAACAAAATTAGAGAGTCATGACTTCTGAATGACAAATGTTGATTAAATAAATCAATGCTATTAGATCATTATCTGTCATTGTTATTATGTAATATATATTATTGTATTATGAATCATATACAATATATTATTGTATTGTTTGTACTTGCCATTGTACACTATTTATTCTAATTCAGCATTAGGCCACATAATTTTGTGGTGCCAATTATGTGAGGGGGGAGCAGTTGCCTCAGTTAGACTTTGAAAAATACCTTCTTATTTCTATTTTGCTACTTTTTATTTTATCATGGCTAACTGGTTATTTTTGCCCAATTTACATTTTGAGGATTGGAATCACTGACATAATTACCAGATACAAATCATCAGCACAACTGGGTTATATTTTGTTTAGTGATGAGCCTGAATAAAAGACTCTTACTTAGTTACTTCATAATGAATAAATTATTATGGTTATTAGACTTTGAAGTTGATACCACAAGCCTATGCTTTACTCCCCCTAATATGGAAATATATAGCCTAAGTCAGCTTCAATCATTAGTCAGCTACATATGACCTATTTTTCTCCTTAGCCAGTTACTTAAAGAAGCAAATTTTTGAGCATAGGGTTACTAGGTTTCTATGGGCTGTTCTGAGCCTTCTAGCCCCTTCATGGCTCAAAATTAATAGTCCCTTTAAAGTGATTATTTAATTATAAAAGAGCATGAAAAATACTCATTATTTTGAATTGTGCTGAAACGCTAAATTTAGTTGAAAACTGCAGTCTAGGCTATATACCAAAAATATGGTGTTGATTTATAATTCAGAGTATAATTTCACCATTTTGGATTGAGGGAGGGGGGGAGTCTTTATAAATTTAGCTATATATGGATTTGCAATGGAGTTCTGACTCTACGTGTGTCTTATTTTTTAGGCCAGACCATCTTAATATTCAATTAGGCTAATCATAAAACTTTTAATATAGCTTTTAACTTAGAAGCTCAATTTTTGTATAGTGCCCTTTGCCTATCACATTTAAAACAGTTGAAATGGGTGACTTTGATATTGATTGTTTTTTTTTTTTGCTCTTTTGGATTCTTAAAAAGATATCTTGTATTAAAAACAGGTACTATCAAGGTACTATCACTTAAATATAATAGCTCCCTATGCCCCCCCTCTTCTATACTATCTTTTTAGGATCCCGTCGGTTATTTAAATAAAAAAAATATTTAACTTATTTGCTCCACTTCTTAAATAAAAATCTAGTTATTTTTATTTAAATATTATATGTCACAACTCCCCCCCCCTCTCTGGATACCACCGTGATAAAATACAGTCTCTGATTTAAATTAGAAAAAAAATGGGGGATCCCTGCTTTCAATAAAAAAAATTTAGAGATTTTATCATTTAAATGTAATACTTCCCTCCCCCCCCCCTCTGGATACCACATTCATAGGTTTCTGTCTCAGCTTTCATTAGAAAAATAAGTTACTTAATAATTAACTAGGTCACTATATGGTTCAAACAAACATTCAAAATAACGTTAAAAAACTTTGTGTTCCTTGAAAAAAATTTAGGGTATTAGTAAGGGGGTACAAAGACAACAACAAAAATGTCAAAATTACTCAGATATACCTCAAATTATTGGAAAACTGAGTCATAGATTTGCTGTGGCATTCAATAAGATTCAAAGAATACAATTAAAAGGGAGCGCACACAAAAACCAAATTAGGCCAGTAGCCTATGAGAAATCGCAAAATACCCAAGACAATGAATAAGTCCTAATGGGGGGCCTTGGGTCTATCAAAATATTTCAATGGTTTCCTAGGGAATTTGATATCATTTTCTTCTATCTTCATTTTAAATGAAAAAAATAATTAACCTTTTCTCATTCCGGCTCTAAATACAAAAACTAGGTATTATCATTTAAAAATGATAGCCCCCTACCATCATAATGATAGGCAATAATTTACAATCTATTTTCTTATTAAATTTTTTAGGTCAGTTAAATTCCAGTCTTCAATTCATAAGCCTGGTTCATATCTTATTCTAAAGATAAATTTGTCACAATAGAAGGTTTTTTTGGGGGGGATTCAACTTGAAAATAAAATTCTTGACTACAAACGATGTAAGAAATAGCGATTGGGAAACTGCATTCGAAATGATTTGAACTCATTTCATAAAGACGATCCTGTTTTTTGTCAACATATGAAGAACTGTGTATATTGCAATATTTGCAATTGCATCTGTCTATTATTTATGCAAAGTAACAAAAGAGACGAAAATTAATGAACAAGAGAGTTGTGAATAATTATGGTGTGCCAAGTAATATTTGGCAGGGAAAGTCACTGGTGATAAATCGCTAGGGGTGGCACCGTGAATGCGTGGTTTTCGGGGATTCGGGGAACCAAATTTTTTTTCGGGGTGACGCATAGATTTTCGGGGAAATACCCGACAATTCGGGGATAGTACAAGCCCTGCTTGATTTCTAATCAGGAAAATCGAAATACTAAACCACACAAGAAGGAAAAGCTCCGAATTTGCGGTTGACGCAATAAAGAGTTGCCGCAAAATTAATTTGAAATGGACCGAACATCGCCGCCTCTGTCGGCAGCGGCATGCGTGTGATGCACCGTTGGAAGTACTACACGTCGCTGCTGCCAAACCACTCGGTGGTGGCAGTTGGTCTCTTCGCCAGTGCATCGGCGGGTGCTTCCTGGGACAAGTATACTGAAATGGTATCTTGCATACCATCTAGCTCTTGGTCATCATCAAAATATTTTCTGACACATCAGAATAGTCACTTTCTAAACTTGAGGTCATATTTTTTCACAAAATGTATTTTCACTAATATATATATAACAATCAACAGATTTTGTAAATTTGAATTTTCACAAATGAAAAACAGTGTCGGATTCCTAGGAAATAGTTTTCGCTAATATTATTCAGCTCCGAAGTTTATAGGTGTTTTATTATTGACAACACTGTTTTGCGAATTTATTCAAACTAAAAATGCTAATAGCAGCTAAACAAAAACTCGTTGTAAACCCGGATTTTCAGGTATGAATAGACCTAAAATAGATTAAGAGGGCTAAATGTGTTTTCATTTTGGTGTCCTTGGTACTTTAATTTCTGATTGTTTTTAAAATCATGCTGGTAATCCCCTCCATGAAAACTTTTCCAACAAAAAGCCAGCAAAAGGGTATTTACCAGAAAAGGTTTTTTTCCGAGGAGGGGTAAAAAAGAAACTTTTAAAAACGTATCAAACTCCCTTATGATTCTGGGTATATTTCTGGTCTATGCTGTTATTCTGTAAGTAAAGAATAACATTAAACCCCAAAATGAGCAGAATTTATTCCGTACAGGAGGGGGACAACCCCTTCCTTGTCCACATCTCCACTTAAGGTCAAAGAAACTTCGGACTGTGCTCATTAGTTCAGAAATTGGGTGTCCTTGTTTTTTTTTTTTTTTTTTTTTTTAAAGTCCAACGGGATTGAAGACCAACCAGCTGCGTGAGGTGAGATTTTCCGGGGAATGGAGGTATTTTCCATGTTCTTTTTTCCTGGGGGGGCGTTTTCCGTGGGGGGTTATTTTCCACGGAATTTATTTTCTAGGGGGGGAAAACGCAGACCACCGAAAAAGGACAAGGGAAGATAAAAAAAAAGATCGCTAATTTCTTTAGATGCGTCAAATGAGGCATGCTAAATGCTGATAAAACCAGAAAAGAACAGAAACAACTAACAAAAAGAAAAAAGGAATTGCAACCAATCAAGTGAAGAAGAGATAGGGAAAATCAGAATTGCTTGTCAACAAAACTTAAAGTATTAAAATATAACCTGCATTAGACTTGACTCTTATTACCTAGATGGGGTGGGAGTAGCTTAAATACATTTGGTTCGCTTTTTTGCGTGGGAGGGGGTCAATTGTTTTGGGTTTTCTTTTACAAAGAAATGTTCTTTCTAGTTTTCTTATCTCTTCTTGCACTGTTCTTGTTGTTCCATTCTTCCGGTTTCGTATTGCTTTCGTTTTTATTCTTTTGTTGTACTAATATAAAGGAATAAATAAATCTTAAAACGAGTTCAGCTAAAATTGAATATGCAAATCAAGCTTAAAACAAGCAAGAATATTTTACTATTGTAGCATAAATGAAGCCCAAAACGAACAGAAACTAATAATAATAATAATAATTTATTTATTACCCGCTATGAACAAAAAGAAGTGGAGTACATCAAGAACAAAAAAAAAAAAAAAAAAAAAAAAAAAAAAAAAGCAAACTCGCACACTTAACAATTATTTACATAAAATGGCGTAAATAATGGTGCACAGCAAGACCTGCAGATAACGATAGCTTTTCCGCAGGCACAGTCACTTTTCCCGTAGATAAGGGAGGCCAAATCGCGATATTTGATGCTGGTTCCAGAACCACGGAGGGAGGCACAAAAGGTACCAAGAAAATTTAAAATAACAAGTTCGTAGAGAATTCAGATTTTTAGGCTTCAGAATTGGAAGAAAACCAGATAAAAAAAAGAATAGAATGATTGTAAAATGAAGAATATAAATTCCAAATTGCTGTTCTATTGTACCTCCGTCAATTTGCAAAAATTTTTGAATATCCTATCTGATTTTTTTTTTTTTTTTTTTTTTTTGCATTAGGAACTTTCAGAGCCCAAAGTGTTTTGAGATTTTTAGTAATGTGAAGACCAAGCCACCGAAACGAAGAAACACAGGGAATTGAGAAAAGACCACAGTTAAGAGGGAGACTCGCACTCGAACTAAATGAAGTATATTCGCACTTATCAACGTTCAACATAAGCCAAATCCGTCTGAACTGGTCTGAGATCCAGCTGACAGAATCTGAGAGTCCAGCCCTAGAACGATTGACAAGGAGACCATCGTCCGCATAAGCGAGATAGGAGACATCAATTCCATCAGAAATGAAAGTAGAAGGCAAAGATGAAAGGATACGAGCAATACATAACTTAAAAATAGTTGGAGAAAGCACGCCACCTTGACGGACCCCACGCCGAAGAAACACCTTTGAATCAGAAACTACTCCATTACATTTTACCCGAATAAATGAGTTAGGATACCAGTACCGTAACAAAACAACAATAGAAGGGTAATACTATTAGAAAAAAGTGAATATAGTGCGTGTGAGTAGGCTATACTATCGAAAGCTTTCGAAAGATCAAGAGCACAGATATGAAGAGGAGATTTATTATTAACAGGTTGCTATAGGAGGGAAGCTAGAACACGATGGGCGTGCTGACATCCCAGCCTTTTTTGAAAACCAAATTGGGTTTCACCAAAATTAACATTTGAACTACATTAACATAAGAACTACTATCTGACGAAGTTTTTCCACGCTTCAAAACCGAGGTGACTGTGCCACAGAGAAAACTGTCTAAATAAACAATCATAGCAAACAAACATACAACATGTACTAACATAAATGAATAAATAAACCTTAAAACGAATAAAGCTTTAATTAAATATGCAAATCAAGATTAAAACGAATAAAAAAATCAATTCAAAGAAGAGTACAGGTAATGCCTCCTTCCCTAGCTATAAAAGTCTAAAACCTACTAGGCCTATTTCATTGGGGCTTTACTAAAAATGGCGCTTTATTACAAACATTTTCTTATGAACTTGTTACAACATTGAAAATAAAAAAATGAAATTACAGTGAAATCACATTTTGAACTGATTGGCTCTTCAGCAGTTGACATCATTATATATCAAATATTTAGTTTAACCTTATTTCTTCCCAAGACCTTTCACACCAAATTTAGTTCCACTACAAACAAGAATTTAGCTACTGCCTCCTCTCCTAACTTTGAAAATTTTAAGCCTTCTGCGTCATTGGCGCTTCACTGAAAGCGAATTATATTACAAATCTTTTCTTTTCCAGTTATTAAAGCATTGAAATGAAAATACATATTACACTTTTCAAATTTTTCTTATTCAATTTTATTTATTAATAATTAAAAATACTTTTTCCACAAAATAAGTTTTTCAAAGAAAAGTAAAGAACTCCATTAAACAAAAATGAGCAAAAATAAAATCAAATAATCCACCTAGCGTGAAACTACCATAAATCAGCATCAATAAATAAATGAAACCCAAAACGAACAGAAATTACAATAAATAACCGAGTCAAACTCAAAACGAGCAGAAATTAACATAAGTTGGGCTCTAAACCCTATGCCTTCCCAAGGCCAGAACATAATTTGTACTTTACTGAAAAAAAATGTAAATGTTTTTACTTTTATAACTTTAATGAATCAAA
The DNA here is from genome assembly GCF_049724085.1 of Artemia sp. Qi Xiang Cuo. Classification (NCBI taxonomy): domain Eukaryota; kingdom Metazoa; phylum Arthropoda; class Branchiopoda; order Anostraca; family Artemiidae; genus Artemia; species Artemia sp. Qi Xiang Cuo. The sequence continues at coordinate 8,560,947 of NC_142797.1, read as the reverse complement.
TAATATTAACATTTTGATTACTAAATATCAGTACATGTATATTAAACTGACAATGCACATTCATTTGAATATTTTTCAGTAAAGTGCTAACTATGTTCTGGCTTTGGGAAGACATATATACACTGTGATTGAATGTGTTTGGGGAAATGGTGGGCGTGAGAGGGGGGCTAATTACTCTCCACTCACTTTCGACTATTAAAAAGGGCAATTTACCTTTCCAATTACTTTCGACTATTAAAAATGGGCACTAGCCATCTCAATTTCTAATCGAATGAGCCCTTTTTGAAGTTTCTACAACAACGCGTTCTATAAAAACTTTATATGCCCCCAGGGCATAACTTGCAACCCTTGCCCTGAAGGCTGTGAGGGGGTTGTCATCCTCAAAGACCTAATTTACAGAACTTAAAACTACGTCGAATAAAATGCCTATATCAAAAGTTTGATTGGATGTGTTTGGGGAAAAGGTGGGCATGAGAGGGGGGTTAGTTGCCCTCCAATCACTGTGACTATTAAAAAGGGCACTAGCCCTTTGAACTTCCAATCGAATGCCCTCCAATCACTGTGACTATTAAAAAGGGCACTAGCCCTTTGAACTTCCAATCGAATGAGCCTTTTTCGAAACTTTTACGACAAAGCCTTCTATAAAAACCTTATACGCCCCCAGGGCATAACTTACAATCCTTGTCCTAAAGGCTTTGGGGGAGTGTCCTCCTCAAAAACATAATTTCTATCTGGAAATAATTTACGCTGAACAAAGTAACTATCTCAAAATTTTAATTGGATGTTTTTCGGGAAATGGTGGGCCTGGAAGGGGTGTTAGATGCCTTCCAATCACTTTCGACTGTTAAAAAGGGCACAAGCCACTCCAATTTACAATTGAGTGATTCCTTTTCGAAGTTTCTACGACAATTTCTTTGATACGAAGTGTCCTGCTCTAAAGGAAAAAAATAATAAATAATACATTGTGCCAACATCGTTCTTATATGCCCTCAGGGCATAACTTAAAACCCTTTCCACGAGGGTTGTGAGAGAGGGTCCTCTGGAAATCAACTCCGCTTAATAAACTAACTTTGTAAAAATTTTGTTTGGTTGTGTTTTGGGGAATTATGGGCGTGGGGGAGGGGCTAGTTGCCCTCCAATAACTTTCAACTATTAAAAAGGGTATTAGCCCTTCGAATTTCCAGTCGAATGAGCCTTTTTTGAAGTTTACATGACAACGCCTTCTATAAAAATCGTATATGCCCCCAGGGCACAACTTACAACCATTGCCCTGGAGGCTGTTTCTACGACAACTTCTTCGATACGAAGTGCCCTGCTCCAAAGGAAAAAATAATAAATAATACTTTGTGCCAACATCGCTCTTATATGCCATCAGGGCTTAATTTAAAATCCTTGCCCCGAGAGTTGTGGGGGAATGTCCTTCTCAAAAAAATATTTTCTATCTGGAAATCAACTACGCTGAACAAAATGGCTATCTCAAAATTTTGATTGGATGTGTTTGGGGAAATGATGGGCGTGGGTGGGGGTCTAGTTACCTTCCAATCACTTTTGATTATTAAAAAAGGCACTAGCCCTTTGAATTTCCAATTGAATGAGCCTTTTTTGAAGTTTCTACGACAACGCCTTCCATAAGAACCTTATATGTCTCAAGTGCTCAGCTTACAACACGTGCCCTGTGGGCTCTGGGGGAGTATCTTCCTTAAAGACATAAAATACGTTGTGAAATCAACTGCGCTGAACAAAATGACTATTTTAAAGTTTTGATTGGATGTGTTTCGGGATATGGTGGGCGTGGAAGGGGTGTTAGTTGGCTTCCAATCACTTTCGACTATTAAAAAGGGCACACGTCACTCCAATTTCCGATTGAATTAGTCCTTTCGAAGTTTCTACGACAACTTCTTCGATACGAAGTGCCCTTCTCTAAAGTAAAAAAATAATAAATAGTATATTGTGCCAACATCGTTCTTATATGCCCTCAGGGCATAACTTAAAACCCTTGCCCTGAAAGTTGTGGGGGAGTATCCTCCTCAAAAGTATATTTTCTGTCTGGAAATCAACTATGCTGAACTAAATGGCTATCTAAAAATTTTTATTTGATGTGTTTGGGGGAATGATGGGCGTTGGGGGGGGCTATTTTCCCTCCAATCACTTTCGACTATTAAAAAGGGCACTATCCACTCCAATTCGCAATTGAATGAGCCCTTTTTGAGTTTCTATGACAACACTTTCTATAAACACCTTATACGCCCCCAGGGCATAAATTACAACCCTTATCCTAAGGGTTGTGACGGTGGTTGTCATTCTCTAAGACCTAATTTCCAGAAGTTTCAACTACATTAAACAAAATGGCTATCTTAAAATTTTGATTGGATGTGTTTGGGAAAATGGTGGGCTTGAAAAGGGCGTTAGTCGCTCTCCAATCACTTTCAACTATTAAAAAAGGCACTAGCCCTTTCAATTTCCAATAAAATGACCTCTTTTGAAGTTTATACGAGAATGTTTTGAATAAAAACCTTGTATGCCCCCAGGAAATAATTTACTACCCTTGCCCTGAGTGATGGGGGGTATCACTCTCAAAGACCTAATTTCCAGGACTTTCTTCAATGTGAAACAAAATGGCTATCTGAACATTTGCATTGGATGTGTTTGGGCACAGTTTATAGAATTATCCAGTAAGTTTACCGCAGATCATTTCTGGTCTTCATTCTCGGTGCGAACAAAAAGCTCCTCCCACTTATTCATGGATTAGCGGGTTAGTCTGTTTGCGTCAATCAATGAGAAATGGTTCGAAATTATATCATTCATAATTGTGAAAGCAGAAAAAACTTGGTGAGCCAGCCAAGTGGTTTGCAAGTGTCCCATCTCACAGGTATGACTTAATTTATATACAAATTATGACTTAATCTATTATTTACAAACAGTGGACTCAACTAATTGGCCTATGTATTTAAAAATTAAAAGGATTTAAAAGGATTTTTTTTTCTTCTAATAACTGGTGGAATAGGTGTGATGGTTTCAGGGGCGGACACAGGATTTTTTAGGGGGGGGCAAAATAGGTTGATCCCATAAACTTACGTTAGGAGCATGCTTAATTAATGCAAACTTGCATTAATTAAATAAATTAAACTACTTTAGACTCCTTTCGGGGGGCACCCCTCGCCCCCCCCTCTGGATCCGCAACTGGATGGTTTATCTTTTTTTTTCACGTCGTGATGTTTATTTTCTACGATATTTATTTTCTAGATAAGACTAATTTTGTTTTCAATCAATGTTTTCGTATGAAATGGGCAGACCTTTCCTGAACTTTAAACAATAAAACACCTCTGTTTGAAAATATTTGCACTTTGTGAATTTAAATGGCGATAAGGGCTCCTGATTGAGACCAATTTTAGGACTTGGGTTCTAATTATTGGTTGCTGTGGTAAAACTTGCCACAATAGCCCTATCCAAGAAAATATCAAACGTCTGTTAATAAGTGTTTTTCGTAAAATTCTTAGGGAGTTTTCAGGAAATTGAAGGACATCACACATTTTAGTGGTAGATCTAAAATTTTACGGGGCTTTACGCTAGAAATGCTCCTATTATAGAATATTCTTCCAGTTTTTTTTTACCAGAAAATAAATAAAATGCATTTCTTACTGCTGAGTCTGTATAATCTTAGACCTTTTACTGCACAATCTCCAAAATATTTCTATGACTTTTTTCTAACGGGGAACTATAAGAAATAATACATTTTTAGCTATACATTTACATTTTCAGCTATACACATACATTTTTAGCTAAATATATATATATATATATATATATATATATATATATATATATATATATATATATATATATATATATATTATATCGGCGCGTACAAACAGCTCCTCTCTTTTGATCTGCCATCAGCGGTCCAATTACCCTGAAACAAGTATTTTGGCAGAAACTTTCTCAAAATGCCTTTGAAACCAACTTGAGACTTCGAAACCTATTTTTAATTCCTAAAAACATCTAATAATAACATTGCACTACTAATTACCGATTTTCATGTATGTATTGGAATAAATTAATTTAAAATTAGTTTCTTCAAAATTAGGGTTCCAACGTTGAAGCCAAGTTTCGCGTCCAAGAGAAATCTGACTTGTCTACCCGTGAAAAGATCTAATGCCGCTTATGTTTTTAAGTTCTTCGGAGCACTTGCACCTTGGTCCGGGTTTTTATAATGGGTGAGATAGGGAATGATCATACTGCTAATTCTATAAACTGTGTGTTTGGGGGAATGGTGCGTCAGAAGGGGGTTAGTTAACCTCCAATCCCTCTCTACTATAAAAAAGGGCACTAACCCTCTCAATTTCCGATTGAATGAGCCCCTTTTGAAGTTTTTACAACAACTCTGTCTATAAAAACCCTATATGCCCCCAGGGCATAACTTATAACCTGTGCCCTCGGGGCTCTGGGGGGTTCGTCATCCTTAAATACATGATTTCCTGAACTTTCAACTACGTTGAACAAAATGACTATCTTTAAACTTTGATTGAATGTGTTTGGAAAATTGTGAGCGTGAAAGGGGGGTTAATTACTCTCCACTCACTTTTGACTATTAAAAAGGGCAATTTCAATTTCCAATCAAATGAGCCCTTTTTGAAATTTCTACAACAACTTTTTATATAAACCTTAGATGCCCCTAGGGCATAACGTCAAACCCTTGCACTGAGGGCTCTGATGGGCTATCATCCTAAAAGACTTAATATCCAGAACTGTCAACTACGTTGAACAAAATGGATATCTCAAAATTTTGATTGGATGTGTTTGGGGATATGGTGGGTTTGAGAGGGGGGTTAGTTGCCTTCCAATCACTTTTGACTATAAAAAGGGCACTAGCTCTTTCAATTTCCAGCTGAATGAGCCCTTTTTGAAGTTTCTACAACATCGCATTCTATACCAACCATTTATGCCCCCAGGGCATAACTTACAACCCTTGTCCTGAGGGCTTTTGGGGGAGGGGCTGTCATCCTTAAAGACCTAATTTCCAAAACTTTCAATTACGTTGACTAAAATGGCCACCTAAAAATTTTGACTGGATGTGTTTGGGGAAAAGGTGGGCGTGAGAGCGGATTAGTTGCCCTCAAATCACTTTCGACTATTAAAAAGGACACTAGCCCTTTGAATTTCCAATCGAATGAACCCTTTTTCAAGTTTCTACAATAAAGATTTCAATAAAACGTTATATGCCCCCAAGGCATAACTTATAACCCTTGGCCAGAAGAGTGTGGGGGGAGTGTCCTAATCAAAGGTATAATTTCCTGAACTTTAAACTGCATGGAACAAAATGGCTATCTCAAAATTTTTATCGGGTGTGTTTGGGGAAATGGTGGGCGTGGAAGGGGTGTTAGTTGCCTTACAATTACTTTTGACTATTATAAAGGGCACTAGCCATTTCAATTTCCAATCGAATGAGCCCTTTTTAAAGTTTCTGCAGCAACACGCTGTATAAAAACCTTCTATGCCCCCAGGGCATAACTTACAAACCTTGCCCTGAGGGCTGTTGGGGGGGGGGGTGTCAGCCTCAAAAACCTAGTTTCCGGAACTTTCGACTACGTTGAACAAAATGGGTATTTTAAAATTTTGATTGGATGTGTTTGCCCTTTTTCAAGTTTCTATGACAAAGATTTCAATAAAAACTTATATGCCCCCAGGACGTAACTTATAACCCTTGCCCTGAAGACTGTGGGGGGAGTGTCCTGCTCAAAAGTGTAATTTCCTGAACTTTGAACTGCATGGAATAAAATGGCTGTCTCAAAGTTTTGATTGGAAGTGTTTCGTGAAATGGTGGGCGTGGAAGGGGTGTTAGTTGCCTTCCAATCAATTTCGACTATTAAAAGGGGGACTAGCCATTTCATTTTCCAATCGAATGAGGCCTTTTTGAAGTTTCTATGACAACGCGTTCTATAAAAACCTTATTTGCCCCCAGGGCATAACGTACAACCCTTGCCCTAAGGGCTGTGGGGGGGGTCGTCCTCAAAGACCTAATTTCCAGAACTTTCAACTATGTTGAACAAAATAGCTATCTTAAAATTTTTATTGGATGTGTTTGGGGGAAAGGCGGGCGTGAGACGGGGGTTAGTTGCCCTCCAATCACTTTCGACTATTAAAAAGGGCACCAGCCCTTTGAATTTCCAATCGTTTGAGCCTTTTTGAAGTTTTTATGACAAAGCTTTCTATAAAAACCTTATATGCCCCAAAGGCATAACTTAAAACCCTGGCCCTGAGGGCTCTGGGGGGAGTATCCTCTTCAAAAACATAATTCCTATCTGAAAATCAACTACGCTGAACAAAATGGCTGTCTCAAAATTTTTATTGGATGTAATTCGGAAATGGTGGGCGTGGAAGGGGTGTAATTTGCCTTCCATTCACTTTCGACTATTAAAAAGGGCACAAGCCACACCAATTTCCAATTGAATGAGCCCTTTTCGAAGTTTCTACAACAACTTCTTCGATACGAGGTGCCCTGGTCTAAAGGAAAAAAAAAAATAATACATTGTGCCAACATCATTCTTACCTGCCCCCAGGGCATAACTTAAAACCCTTGCCCTGAGTGTCGTGGGGGAGTGACCTACTCAAAAACATATTTTCTGTCTGGAAATCAACTACGCTGAACATATGGCTATTTCAAAATTTTTATTGGATGTGTTTGGGGAAAAGGTGGGGGTGAGAGGGGTTAGTTGCCCTTCAGTCACTTTCGAATATTAAAAAGGGCACTTGCGCTTTGAATTTCCAATCGAATGAGCCTTTCTTGAAGTTTCTATGACAACCCTTTCTATAAAAAACCTTATATGCCCCCAGGGCGTAACTTACAAACCTTGCCCTGAGGGCTGTGGGGGAGTGTCCTCCTCAAAAACATAATTTTTATCTGGTAATCAACTACGCTGAACAAAATGTGTATCTTAAAATTTTGATAGGATGTAATTCGGGAAATGGTGGGCGTGGAAGGGGTGTAAGTTGACTTCCTATCAGTTTTGATTATTAAAAAGGGCACGAGCCACTCCAATTTCCAATTGAATGAGCTTTTTTTGAAGTTTCTACAACAACACTTTCTATAAAAAACCTTATATGCCCACAGGGCATAACTTACAACCCTTGCCCTGAGGGCTCTGGAGGAGTTTCCTCCTCAAAAACCTAATTTCTATCTGGAAATCAACTATGCTGAACAAAATTGCTATGTAAAATTTTTGATTGGATGTGTTTGGGGAAAAGGTAGGCGTGAGAGAGGGTTAGGTGCCCTCAAATCATTTTCGACTATTAAAAAGGGCACTAGACCTTTGAATTTCAAATCGAATGAGCCCTTTTTCAAGTTTCTACGACAAAGATTTCAATAAAAACTTATATGCCCCCCGGACATAACTTATAACCCTTGCCCTGAAGACTGTGGGGGGACAGTCCTGCTCAAAAGTATAATTTCCTGAACTTTGAACTGCATGGAACAAAATGACTATCTCAAAATTTTGAGTGGATGTGTTTGGGGAAGTGATGGGCGAGGAGGGGGTGTTAGTTGCGTTTAAATCAATTTTGACTATTAAAAGGGGCACCGGCCATATCAATTTCCAATCGAATGAGCTATTTTTGAATTTTCTACGACACCGCTTTTTATAAAAGCCTAATATGCCCCACGGGCATAACTTACAACCCTTGTCCTGAGGGCTGTGGGGGGGGGGGGGGTGTCGTCCTAAAAGACCTACTGTCCAGAACTTTCAACTACGTTGAACAAAATGGCTATCTTAAAATTTTTATTGGATGTTTTTGGAGAAAAGGCGGCGCGTTAGAGGGGGGTTAGTTGCCCTCCAATCACTTTCGACTATTAAAAAGGGCACTAGCCCATTGAATTTCCAATCTTATGAGCCTTTTTTGAAATTTTTACGACTATGCTTTCTATAAAAACCTTATATGCCCCAAAGGCATAACTTACAACCCTTGCCCTGAGGGCTGTGGGGAAGTATCCTCCTCAAAAACATAATTTCTATCTGGAAATCAACTATGCTGAATAAAATGGCTGTCTCAAAATTTTTATTGGATGTAATTCAGAAATGGTGGGCGTGGAAGGGGTGTAATTTGCCTTCCATTCACTTTCGACTATTAAAAAGGGCACAAGCCACACCAATTTCCAATTGAATGAGCCCTTTTCGAAGTTTCTACAACAACTTCTTCGATACGAGGTGCCCTGGTCTAAAGGAAAAAAAATAAATATTACATTGTGCCAACATCATTCTTACCTGCCCCCAGGGCATAACTTAAAACCCTTGCCCTGAGTGTCGTGGGGGAGTGACCTACTCAAAAACATAATTTCTGTCTGGAAATCAACTACGCTGAACAAAGTGGCTATTTCAAAATTTTTATTGGATGTGTTTGGGGAAATGGTGGGCGTGGAAGGGGTGTTAGTTGCCTTCCAATCACTTTGGATTATTAAAAAGGGCACTAGCCACTCTAGTTTTCAATCGAATGAGCCCTTTTCTAAGTTTCTATGACAACTTCTTCGATACGAAGTGCCCTGGTATGGAAACAAAAAAAAATAACACATTGTGCCAACATCGTTCTTTACTTAGGCAGCGCTATTGTGCTGCCTATGATAAAAAACAATTTTACTTTTTCAATTTTATTTATTTAAGTAGAATCAAACCTTTAGCCTCCATATAATATATTAAACGCTAAATGCATATTAAATGCGTATGCGTTCATTACCTTGTGGCAATTAAATGTTCCTCCTTGCACTAAAAAAATATTACATTCAGATACTGGTACAGAAATTTTAGCCTACTCCGCCACTGCATGGACGGATCTAGCAGACTACAAGCTCAACGTAATTAATGAAATTAGGTTTCAATTCTGGTTTTAGCCTGTTGTAAAAATATGTTCCGACTATAACTGCAGTAGGAAAACACTTTATATTTGAATTGCCTAATTAATAAGTGTAACTTCTTTATGTGGTTACAAAAATGAAAACCTTTGGGGTCTCTTTAAGGGCTCAAGATGCAATTAGCTGCAGAAGCAATTACTGAATTATGAAAGAGCATAAAAAAGGCGTCAAATGATGTTTTCACTTTTGTTTTAGCTAAATTATATAGCCAACTACAAATTTACCTAGAAATATTAGGTTAAAGTTGAATTTGTGATGGAAACAAATGTCCTATTTAGATTCAAGATGAAATTCTGATTCAACAGGTAAGTTTGTTTCTTAGCTTTGAGAATACTCTGTTAATATATATATATATATATATATATATATATATATATATATATATATATATATATATATATATATATATATATATATATATATATATATATATATATATATATATATATATATATATATATATATATATATATATATATATATATATATATATATATATATATATATATATATACATATACATATACATATATATATATATATATATATATATATATATATATATATATATATATATATATATATATATATATATATACCAAACTGGGTCCTGTTAGTAAAGCTAGTATTTTATAGCCTCTGTATTAAATAATTCCTTTCCATTTAGCACTATTTTTCAGAAGGTTAAATTGTAAATTGATTTATGGTAAAAATCCAGTTTATGGCTTTTTGCTATCTTGAAAAGTTGTGAAATTTGATTAGTAAAATTTTCAGGAGTGCAAACACCTACCACTATCTTTGATGGTTGATGAATATGATTAAACAATAATCTTTGTTTAATAAAGATAAAACCTTGCAAAATTGATCTTCTTCTCAAATGAGGCACAAGGATAAAGGTATGCAATAGCAGCTCCCCAAAAGAAGACGTGCTAGAAAAAAGGGAGATTCCACCGGATGGCTAATAGAAAATATCATAGTTTATGTGTAATAAAAAACTTAGCCAAATGTTATATAGAAAAGTATTTTTAGCCAACTAGGTGGCTAATATGATAGACAGTGTGCTTGTAACATGTTTAGATTAGCTGACCAGTTGGCTATTAGATTCCACTTTTATATACACTTCAGTCTGAATTAGCCAACTAGTCAGCTATGAATAGTTCTATATTCACTATACAATTAGCTAACTAGTTGGCTATTAAGATCCCACTTACCAACTTGAGTTTAAATTAGTCAACTAGTCAACTAAAAACAAGTTTGCTATTAAGGTCTCAGTTATATATACATTGAAGCTCGAAATAGCCCAATATTCAGCTACAAATAGAATTTATTCACAATATAGAATTAGCTAACTAGTTGTTCCTTGTGTTTATGGATATCCTGCCAATTTACTACATTTCTGTGACTTGTTAGCTAACACTTCTGTTTCTGCTATACTAACAAAAACTGTTAGCTAACAATTAGATAGTGGCAAAATACGTTTAGTCATAACTTTAAAAGAAGTCTAGTTGAAACACAAACTATTTGAATTTTTAGATTGTTTTTGATCATAGAGGTCTTTAAGGCAGCAAAAGGATTGTTGATGAATATCAAACACAATCTTTGTTTGCAAGGACCTCAAGATGTTGTTATTCTTGTTTTAGTTAAAAGTGCATTATTGTTTTTATTCAATTTTACATAAACATTTTATGCAAACCTTTGTGTGAGGGACTTGAAAATTAATTTTTATTAACAGAGCCTGAACCCCTCAAAAATGATATCACAGCAAAACTAACATTATCTCTGAGGGGTTTCTAGCCTTTTTTAAAATTTCTGCAAAGTTGTTTTCAAAATAACATAAGATTAAAGAAAATAATAATTAACATTCCTGAATCAGCTGCAAATGACAATTTTTTTCTCACTAGCCAGTTTTTTTAACATGCTTTTAAACTTTTGGTTACTATGAGCTGTTTTGAGCCCTTTTTGGCCTTTAAAGGCTCAAAATGTACTTTCTCCAAGGAGCAACTATTGAATTATGAAAGAGCATAAAAAAGGCATCAAGTGATATATATGCTTTTATCTTACTTATTTATTTGATCATTTTATAAATACGCCATCAGTCATATTAGCCACCTAGTTGGCTAGAAAACTTTTCTATATATTATGTTTTGCTGTGGAGTTTTTCTCTATATATAAACTACACTGTTTTATATTAGCTGCGGGTCGATATCCAAAAATTGAGAGAAATTTTTATAGGCTGTAATATATGTTCGTTTTTATGGCTTTGTTCATGTTTTTGACAATTCATGCCATGTGGGCATCTGTTCTGCCATACTTTGTAATGCCTGAATGTGCGTCTCACCAAAATCACTTAATGTTTTGGGTGTAAGCACCAGAGGCTGGGTTCACAAAATTTACTGAATTTATCACTGCCTAGTGAATATGTCCAAAATTATTTAATGTATTATAAGTCCTCCAGTAGTCAGATATAAATGTTGTTCCAGGATGGATTGAATCTTTCATTTTGTTAAGAAGTTTGCTGACTGCTCCCGCACAGGAACAATGAAAAATGTTTGCTGCCCTGATTTATGCCCCCATAAATAGCCTCCAAAATTTTTTGAGAATTTGTCTTTTCTAAGAAAAATACTATTAAGTAACATTTATCCAGAGTGGTTAATTAACCGAAATTTTTCAAAGAGAAGAAACAGGTTTCTATAGATTTCTAAGGAAGTCTTGGAGACAACTCAGGAGAAGGATGTTTTTGTTCCTTACCATATGTATCCGGGCTAAGTAAAAAACTTAAAAGAATTTTACAGAGTAATGGTCTAAAGGTAGCTTTAAAGGGTAATAATACTTTGGGTAGTTTTCTAAACTCTGGGAAGGGTCTAACTTCGTTGGGGCAACTAAGTGGGGTCTATCATATCCCATTTACTTGCAGAAGCTCATATGTGGGACGTACTAACCAGAATTTGGAAATGAGATTATTTCAGCATAAAGATTCTATTTCTTCGGCTTTAAAGCGAGATTCTAAGTCTGAAAGATGTTGCTTGAGACCTTTCAGAATATATTTTCAATTTTCCAGACCATTTTATTTTGTTCGATAATGTCTCTTTGATTTCTAGGGACCGGGGTTTAAAGCAAAACTTTCGTGAAACTCTTGAAATAAAGAAAATTTTATTCAAGAATATAGCTTTAAATCATGACACAGCTGAATTTGGGCTGAACTCCATCTATGGTGATTTAATAAAACCTGACAGAGTAAAGTTCAATTCACCCATTGTAGTTGACCTCTGTCAAAGTATTATATCATTGAATGCTAATTTACCAAATCCAAGATCTACTCTACTCTACTGCATATGTGACCGAAATATCTGGTATTTTTTGTGAATTTCTATCACTGTTTGTGAAACACTGTCTATTAAAAGGGTTTTATCCCTATTTAAACTTTTATTTATCTTTATGCCCCCAAAACCTCACTGTCCAGGAACTAGTTGATGGTGCGGCCAATCTTCTCTAGGTGGTCCTCTCCAGGGATGGGGCCTCATTTGGGTTATTATTGCAGATGAGGAGACATTGGTTTGTTACTTCAGCCCACCTGATGTGTGGCCTTCCTCAAGGATGCTGCCAGCCAGTTTCCAAGGATCAAAATCTATGATGATCCTTCCAGGGGGGCTTGGTGGGAAGTTGAGTTCGTGGCTATACCACATTGTAGAATGGGCTTTTGCTTGAGTAGAGAGATTTGCCAGCTTGAAGGTTGTCAGGATCTCAGTTTTGCACATCTTGTCGTAACATTTGAAGCCTTCAGCACAAAACCAGTGTCTAGATTGAATGCCATCAACTGTTTTTTAGCTGTGTCTGAGTTATTGGTCACATCTCAGAAGAGCATAGCACAATGTTTTAGGCTGTGGTGTTGTACATTTGAATTTTGGTTTTGTGACTAATTTGCAGTTTGGGGAACTTCAAAAAAAAAACTTTTCACGTGCTGACCGAAGGTCTGCATTGCACAGGTACTGGTCTCCTGATTCAATGCCATCGGCCGGGAGTGCAATGTGTGGTTGGGGGCAAATCATCCGAGTTTTCCGGTGTTTTCCCCCAGATTTCTCCAGGGTACCCATTTAGAGCTGGGTCGACTCTGACTGAGCTTACAGGGTCACACCATTGACCCGTGTTCCAAACCAAATAACCAGCAACACCAGTACTTGAACCCCTGACCTCGGGATTTCAAGTCCGGAGTGCTAACCACTCGGCTAGGAGTGGTTCATGTTCTGGAGGAAGAAGTTGTCCAAATACATAGTGTGTCTTGATATGTAGTACTAGGTCACTGAACTAATAATTTTCAGTATTTTGCTCTATATAACAGATTTTGCTTTACTTTGTAACCAAATGATTTCACAACCCATAATAAATTCCATACAGGTTTCCCACAAATTTTTGTCAAGTTCAAAACAAGTTCAGTTGGGCTATTTAGTTTCAAGGAATTCTTGATTAGAAAATAAGGTAGCACCCACCCAGCTTTTACTCAGTTTTAGCAATGCTTGATAATCAGCTCTGGTCCCATGTTCTGGATTATGTAGTATCCTTAGCCGAAATTTTACCATCCAGAAGAACCATTGTTTGCAAAATGAATATAAATTAGATTGATTTTATAAGCATTATGACTTGTTTCCTTGCACCTACCCTCTCAGAGGAAGAGCTCCACTGGTAATCAGGGCTTTTGGGGTGGGATAAATGGATTTGTGTCTCTGTTTAAATGCTATCTGCTGTTAACTTTTTAGTTTTATACTATTCACAATTGCATGATTAATTGTTGAATGTCCAAGAAATTTGGATCCAGTAAACCCTCAAAATAAAAAAGTTTTATATCTTCTCTGTAAACTTCCCTTTTTCTTTTGTAGTGGAGCAAGCTTTTCATCTATTGACTGGAAACATTTATGAATATTTATTAAGTGATGCTATAGACTGATAAAATAATAAAGAAATAGTTCAATTTTTTAATGATGGTTGCAGTAATTGCTGCATCCTTGTAAAGAGTGAACCACCATCTATAGCAACCAAAAGTTTAAAAATGCATCTTGAGCCAGCTGTCTGGTAGGTAACGTTTGCGGTTTAATGCTAATTCACAAATGCTAACTATTATTTTGGTTTATCTTAATAGTAGAAATATGTTGTGAAAACAAATTACGAGAATTTTTGCAGTAGAGATAGAAACCCTCAAAAGTGGTACTGGATTGAAATTAAAATGTGCTATTTGAGTAATCAGTGTTGGCAACCATTAACTTGTGGTTTTCAGCCCTCAATTTTAAAAACTTTTCAGAAAAATTTCTTTTAGTATCTGAGTCAATGAAATCTTTTTTTTTTCTCTGGTGCTAGTGTAGCACTGGAATATTTAAAGGGAGCTGTAAAGGGCTTATTTGAAAGCTAATGCTCATAACTATATGATTTTTTTAATTCATCATGATAATGCCTATTAAAATGTCATATGAGACAAAAAGTTACACTTTTAGTGTCATTTTCGGTATGGAAGGGGGGTGGGAACAAAAATGTTAATGGTTGAATACTCTTAGCCAGAAGTTTACATCTCCTGCTTTTGAATAGAATTTATTTAATTTGTAAAATGAGAAAAAAAGGGTAGGCCTACATTTAAATTAGTGTTGTACATGGTAAAATTGGGTATTTTATCTATTTTACTAGTATGTTATGTATTTTACCAATTTTTTTTTTACATATTTTAAGGTGTCTTGTAGTTAACATTGTGCAAAACTACCCAAAGGCTGGGAGAAACAGGTTTGGATATGATATTGTTATTTTGATTTTTACTTGATACACAGTATTGCAAAAGAAAGCAATATATTTGTTAATTACATTCACTAATTTTGTTGTGAAGTATTTATAATTGAATGATAAATTGGTATTTGACTAGCCCTTCTCTTACAGTATATCACCTTATTTGGATGTGCTTATTCTCTTTTCATAAACAGTTTATGTAACCTTTCCACTAAAAAAGTTTCAGAAAGCAATATCATTTGGCCAATATGTCTATAGCAATTTTACTCAGTCTAAAGCCTAGAACACGCCCAGCTTTTCTAAGCTCTGATTTGGTAAATCATTGTTGATTTCCTTCTCTTCAGCATGAAATGTCCACATGTTGGAATATTACCAGAAATAAAATTATGTGTGCGGTTAAAGACTGTAGACTCAAGATTATCTTCAACTGCACACATAATTTTATTTCAGGTAATATTCCAATATTTAAAGAAATTAACTACCTCTACTTTAACACACTTTAGTGTTCTGATGCGCCTTGTTAAGTCAGATGGCCTTTTAGCCCCAAGAAACACGACGTTTTTTACAGACAATTTATTTTACCAAGCGTTTTATTGGTGTAAAAAAAAAACCTTGGTAAAACCAAAGTATAATCACCTACGGAACAAGTACTGACAAAACCTATCCTCTCCACACAAATAAGTGACCCTTTGTCCGCGTCTCCGGAGACGATTCCATACCTATGCCAACCTGGCAACTAAATACCGTAGTTAGACATTTCAATGCAACTTGGCTCGGAGCGATTAAGTGGTACAGCATTTTGCGTCTAGAGGCGCTGAGGTACGCGGGGTCACTTTTGGAGAGTTTTGTCAGTACTTGTTCCGTAGGTGATTATACTTTGGGTAAAACAAACACCAACGGTCACAATACAATCGTCTATTGCCACTACAATAAACAAAGGATAAAATAAACGATCGTTTATTTTAACGCCCATGCGGAGATGGAAGCAGAACAAAATGGAAGGGGACACACTCAGTGGTTTTTTTTTTTCTTATTTTTTTACAGCTGATGAATGAGTGTTTTTGCAGAGGGTATATCATTAAAAAAAAAACTAAATCGGAAGTCATAAATATTTTATTTTTTTTGTGGGAAGGGAGAGGATGATTATAAAATAAAGAGAGTGCTTGGCAATTTGATTAGGGGACATTCATAAATTTAAAGAAATTTGAAATGTCAGGGAATTGGGCCCAAATTAGCCCCTGCCTTTGACTCTAATCAAATCAAAGCCTATTTGTTATTAATAAATGAAACACGTTTTAATCCAACTTAACAAAATCCATTTTTAACAAAACTGATTTTCTTGACGTTAAGAAAAGTTCTACACATTGGTTTTCAAAATAGACTTACTTACTTACTTGTACTTGCTGCGGGACCAGACGCGGACGCCCCATCCGGCATCTAGATGACTACGCATGATTGACTCCCATGTGTCGCGACCTGGGGCCATCTATTCAGCAAACCGGAGGCAGCAGTTCTCCCACTTTGTGCCTCACTTTAGAAATCTGCCCCTGGGGTCGGGGTCGTGTTTTGCAGCTGTCCACCCAATCTAAAATTGACTGCCAGGTCGCCTGCGCCAATCTGGCAACGGGGAGCTAGAAGCACTTGCTTTATGGTGTGGTCATTAGGTCTTCTAAGGACATGACCAAGTCAACGCAGTCTTCTCTGTTTGACAATCATGGCGGCGGGTTCGATGCTACAGCAGCGGTGGCGCACATCAACATTTGAGATTCTGTCGGAGTATCGAATCCTCAGGATTTTTCGTAGACAGCAGTGGTCAAAGACTTCCAAATCATGGAGGTGAAGCCTTCAGTGGCGGAGTTTCGACTGCCTAGAAGAGAATAGATCTAACAGCCGCTTTATAGACAGAAATTTTTGTCTTCATGCTGATCTCCCGCCGGATCCACAAATGGCGGTGGAGTTGTGAGAAGATGGCTTGGGCTTTGTTGATTCTGTTCTGCGCGTCAAGGTCACAGCCTCCACGGGGGTCTATTATTGAGCCAAGATAGGTGAAGCTGTCGACTTTTTTCCAATTCTTGTCTATTAAACACAAGCTGATAATCCGACTGTATGTTTAGGTCCATGACTTTTGTTTTGGCCGTGTTTGATTTTCATACCCAGTAGCTCAGAGAAATGTGCTATTTCATTTAACATTGCTTGGGCAGTTGCTGGATCAGCAGCAAGAGCGTCGATGTCATCTGCGTAGTCCAGGTCAGACACGTTAATGCCATATCCCATAACACTACCATCAAAGCTCGAGAGTGCACTCTCCAGAATCCAGTCTATACAGTAGTTAAACGAAACAGGGGACAATATGCACCCCTGTTTTACACCACTTTCAAATTTGAAGGGCTCAGTTTCTTCGCCCAACACTCTTACTGTCGATTTGCAATGCTCTTAGTAGGCCTTCAACTGCTCTATGAATTCAACCGGCATACCATCTTCCAACATGATTCGCCAAAGGTTTTCGCGAGTTACAGAGTCAAAAGTAGCCACAAAATAAAGGAACATGTTAATTATGGGGAGTTTGTAGCGTTCGCACTGTTGGAGAATAAGGCGAAGAGTGAAGACCTGGTCACTGCACCCTCTCCCTCTTCGAAATCCGCATTGATTTTCACGTGTCCGCTGATCCCTTGCTTCCTCGAACCTTTTAAGCAAAATAATTGCAAATACTTTGGTAGCCATATCCATAAGTGATATCCCTCGGTAGTTGCGGCTTTTGCATTTGTCCCCCTTTTTAAAACTGGGATTATTACTGACACCTTCCAATCAGATGGGAAGGTTTTCTTCTCCTATATCAGACTGAAGAGGGATTCTAGTTGCTCGCTTACAACGTGTGGTGACGCCTTGTAGATCTCGGGAGGGAGACCATCTTCTCCAGGAGACATTGTATTTTAGCGGTTTGATCGCGTTTAGTATCTCTGAAGCTGATGATGGTGCCATGTCGATTTCATATGGTGGTCTTTCAGCTGTTGGTGGCAGCATCAGTGTTGCATCTTGCCCATCTTTATTTGGATTAAAAAGGTCTTTAAAGTGATTCTTCCAGTGACCGAGTTTACCTTGTATGTCAGGGATCACACTTTCTTGAGCGTCTTTTAAGGGACCAGCGATAGGTGACTTTATTCCAGTCATTTCTTTAAGGGTTCTATACAGCCTTTTCGTGTCATTATTTCTGGCTGCTTTCTCCATCATTATTTCTGGCTGCTTTTTCAAAATAGAGGAGGGGTATTACCTTTTTAAGCTTAGGAAAATCAAAATCTTAAAAAATTTGCATTAAAAGCTGGAAAAATGATAGACAAAAAAAATGTTCAACTGGTTTTTTAGCTACAGGGCAACTCTAAAACAGCAATTTTACCCTGTATTTCCTAGAGAGTATCGTATTTTACCAATTTTATTGACTGTTTTTATTTTACGGTAATTTTATAACAATAATTCAAATAAAATTTATTTTATGTGTGAATCAGATACATTTAAATAGTAAATTAAATACATTTCTTCTTAAATTTAATTCTCAAGAAAAAAGTGTGTAATTAGAGAAATGATGAATAGGCCCATTTAAATTACAAGAAAAACAAAGCTCTTGGTAGCATTTCCCTCCTTGGGATTTTACTGATGGGGTTTGCCCCCCCCCCTCTTAAATCTCCACCATGTGTGCTGTCCAGTATAAGAACTTAATCTTTTATGGCACACATATTTTTTTTCTGCAATAGGGGGAAAGGGACATACTACCTCTGAAACTAGGGGGTCAGCAGGAGTGTAGTTAAGGGGAAGGAGACCCCCCCCCCCAAAAAAAAAAAAGAAGCTTCAACGTGTTGGCATGCAGCACCAATACCTTGAAATTTAGCTTGTGTTTTTAGTTTTTTTTTTAACTTATATGTCCGCATTTGTCAACACACTGGATAGTTTTGTCAGCATAATCTTTATGTCCCCCTCCATACTCAAACCCCAAGCTGTACATAATTTTTAATAATTGTACTCGATTGTCTATCTTAGGACTTTCAATCAATAGCCTTTTCTCCCTTTATGGGACGAAGTTGCTGTTTTTACCACAAAATGGCAGAAATGTCATGTTGCTTACCCATTGAGAAAACAGTATGCAAACCACTCACAGGAAAAATACGAGATTTTTCGTTTTTGTGCAAACAGGCTTGAAACCCTAATCTGCAATAGGGTTCTCTGGTATGCTGAATTTGATAATGCAATCCTCATCAAGACCCATTGCGTTTTGAGTGTATTTTGCCCCTTTTAGAAAGAATTTTTGTCATTTATGGTTTTGTTATTTGGGAAATCATTTTTGTTGATAGGAGCTTGGAATCTCTGCAACAGAGTTCTGTAAAATGCTGAATTTGATGATATAACTTTCATCGAGATCATTTGTCTTTATAGGTGTGTTTTGCCCATTTTCTGGAATTCAGGCAAATTTTCTCAGTCTCATAAGTTTTGGTGTGTAATCACAGGAGGTAGACCCAAACCAAGTTGTTTGAACTGATCTGATTTATTTATACATTTATTGCTCTAAAGTGAAGAGATTGGGAAATTTTTTCATGACAAAATTGATAATAATACTCTAATATGTGCAATATATTTGACAAAATAAATCAAGGTGCTATAACCCTGCACTATGCCCAGGCCACTTGGTGTTGGTCCAAGGTTTTCCTGCCATGTCAATTTTTCGCTTCTCTAGTACAAATGTAACTTTAAAATCATAGAAAACATGAATTATTCATAAATCTTGCATTTTGTTTTATAGGTGAGTAAGTTGTAGCTTGGGGTTGCACTAGTAGTAAGTACATATGGAATTCTGGTCCCTTACGTTCCCTGGCAGCTTTCCATGGTTGATTACCAGGCTGAATATTGCTACTGTTGTCAATTGAATATGGAATTATACAAAACCTACCAGACAAGTTTCCAGGCCAACCAGCCATGTTTTTGGGTCAAGCAGACAAGTTTCTGGGTCAACTCTAAGTTTCTAGGCCTTTACGTTCCACGGCACCTTTCCATGGCAGATTACCAGACTAGTCATTTGGTCATAATAATATAATATGGTCAAACAGGTTTTTTTTCTGTTTTTGTTGTCAATTACACAATGAATGTAGGTCATGAGTTCACATACACATTCTTAAAACTACACGTGATTAAACACGTTATAAAACTATGTGCTATTTGCTTATGTCCTGTTGGTACCATTCCAAACGAGTGGGGATTCCCCGCCTGTTCCTAAACATTGCAAAAAAGATAACAGTATGAACGGGGGATTCCCCGCGCAAATTTGTTTCAACTCCAAGTTTTTTTCAACCAGAGTGGTTTTTTGAAAGCGTAGTGTGTACATGTGTGTAGGCTTTTTTATTAAAAACTTGGACACTACAATCAGAATTGTTTGATCGACATTTAAAAAGGGGTAATGAGATTTGCGAATTGGAATAAAAAATTTTAACTAGAAATGGCTGAAAACTGTTTTGGGGGAAATGGGGTGATTGTGTACTGTATAATACACTTGTGATGTTTGGACTGTGTTGTCAGTTTAAAATAGTTTAACGTTCCCTTCGGTCCCCCTTTTCTGAGGGCAGGGGAGGGGGGGTCAATTTTGGAGGGAAAATAAAAAATACTCAGACTCGAAAATAAAGCGTGATCTGTCGCAAGGGGACGGCTCAGAGGCCCTTCATTCTACCATTTCTGAGGGCAGGGGAGGGGGGGGTCAATTTTGGAGGTAAAATGAAAAATACTCAGAATCTAAAATAATCGGGATGTGTCTCAAGGGGATGGCTCAGAGGCCCTTCGTTCCCCAATTTCTGAGGGCTGGGGAGGGGGGGTCAATTTTGGAGGGAAAACCAAAAATACTCAGAATCGAAAATAAAGCGTGATCTGCCTCAATGGGAAGGCTCAGAGTCCCTTCGTTCCCCCATTTCTTAGGGCAGGGGAGGGGGGGGGGGTCAATTTTGGAGGGAAAAACAAAAATGGTCAGAATCGAAAATAAATGGGATCTGCCTCAAGAGTAAGGCTCAGAGGCCCTTCGTTCCCCAATTCTGAGGGCAGGGGAGGGGGGGTCAATTTTGGAGGGAAAACCAAAAATACTCAGAATCGAAAATGAATGGGATCTGCCTCAAGGGCAAGGCTCAGAAGCCCTTTATTCCCCCATTTCTGAGGGCAGGGGGGGAGAGGGTCAATTTTGGAAGGAAAACCAAAAATACTCAGAATCGAATTTTTTTTTTTGGGGGGGGTGAGGGCGATGACAGAGTGGATGTCTTAGACTAGTTATAGTGCTGTATTGTGGTACGAATTACTTGTGAAAAAACCAGATGAATTAGTTGAAAATAAAGCTTTAACAAGAAATGTCTCAAAAGTATTTTTTTTGGGGGGATGGGACGATGACAGAGTGGATGTCTTAGACTAGTGATAGTGCTCTACTGTGGTACGAATTGCTTTCGAAAACCCGTATGAATTAGTTTAAATAAAGTTTTAAAAAGAACTGTCTTAATAGTATTTTTTTTGGGGGTGGGGGCGATGACAGAGTGGATGTCTTAGACTAGTTATAGTGCTGTACTCTGGCATAAATTGCTTTCGAAAACCCGGATGAATTAGTTGAAATAAAGTTTTAACAAGAAATGTCTGAAAAGTATTTTTTTGGAGGGTGGGGGAGAGGATAGAGGGAGTGCTGTACTCTGGCATGAATTGCTTTCGAAAACCCGGATGAATTAGTTGAAATAAAGTTTTAAGAAGAAATGTCTGAAAACTATTTTTTTGGGGTGTGGGGGCGATGACAGAGTGGATGTCTTAGACTAGTTTTAGTGCTGTACTCTGGCATGAATTGCTTTCGAAAACACGGATGAATTAGTTGAAATAAAGTTTTAACAATAAATATCTGAAAAGTATTTTTTTGGGGGGTGGGGGCGAAGACAGAGTGGATGTCTTAGACTAGTTATAGTGCTTCACTGTGGCAAGAATTGCTCCAGAAAAACCAGATTAATTATTTTCAAATAAAGTTTTAACAAGAAAGGTCTGAAAAGTTTTTTTTTTCTTAAAAACAATTGGCTTAAAAACAATGGGAATTCTTAAAAAAAAAATTCAAGGTCATGAAAAATTTCCTTTTTTTTGTTGTTTTTTTTTTTTTTTGTTTTTTTTTTTTAAACACGTGTGGCTTAAACAAAAGCGGAACTCTTAAAATCACAACTACTAAAGGTCAGTAAATAATTCCTTTGTTGTTTTTTTTTGTTAAACACGAGCTATTGTAGAAAATTATTTCAAAGTACCAAGTCACATTATAGTTACGCTTTTGTAGAAAATAGTTTCAAAGTACCAAGTCACATGATAGATACGCTATTGTCGAACATAATTTCAAAGTACCATGTCACATTATAGTTACGCTATTGAAGAAAATAATTTCAAAGTACCAAGTCACATGATAGTTACGCTATTATAGAAAATAATTTCAAAGTACCAAGTCACATGATAGTTACACTTTTGTAGAAAATTATTTCAAAGTACCAACTCGAATTATAATTACGCTATTGCAGAAAATAATTTAAAACTACCATGTCACATTATAGTTACTCTATTTTATAACATAATTTCAAATTACCATGTCACATTATATTTAATCTTTTTTATATAATAATTTCAAAGTAACTTTTCACATGATAGTTACGCTTTTGTAGAAAACAATTTAAAAATAACAATTCACATTATATTTACGATATTTTAGAAAATAACTACCAAGTCACATTATAGCAAAGCGTTAGTAGAAAATAATTTCAAAGTACCTAGTTAGATTTTATATACGATATTTTAGAAAATAATTTCAATGTAACATTTCATAGTGTTTTTTATCTATTGTAGAAAATAATTTCAAAGTAGTAATTCACATTATAGTTATGCTTTGGTAGAAAATAATTTCAAACTACCAAGTCACATGATAGTTACGCTTTTGTAGAAAAAAATTTCAAAGTACCAAGTCACATTATAGTTACGCTATTGTAGAAAATAATTTCAAAGTACCAAGTCACATGATAGCTACGCTTTTGTAGAAAATAATTTCAAAGTACCAAGTCACATCATAGTTACGCTATTGTAAAAAATAATTTCAAAGTACCAAGTCACACCATAGTTATACTATTGTAGAAAATTATTACAAAGTAACAAGTCACATGAGATTTACTCTATTGTAGAAAATAGTTTCATAGTACCAAGTCACATGATAGTTACGCTATTGTAGAAAATAATAGCAAATTACCATGTCTATTTATATTTACGCTTTTGTATAAAATAATTTCATAGTACCATGTCAAATGATAGTTACGATATTTTAGCAAATAATTTCAAACTACCAAGTCACAGGATAGTTATGCTTTTGTAGAAAATAAATTCAAAGTACCAAGTCACATGATATTTACTCTATTTTATACAATAATTTCAAAGTATCAAGTCACATTATAGTTACGCTATTGTAGAAAATAATTTCAAACTACCAATTCACATTGTAGCCACGCTTTTGTGGAAAATAATGTGAAAGTATAAATTCAAATTATAGTTAAGCTTTTTTAGAAAATAGTTTCAAAAAACCAAGTAACATGATACTTACGCTATTGTAGAATATAATTTCAAATTACCAAGTCACAGAATAGCAACGCTATTGTAGAAAATAATTTCAAAAAACCAAATTACATGATAAATTAACTATTCTATAAAATAATTTGCAAGAAACTAGTCACATTTTAGTTACGATATTGTTGAAAATAATTTCAAAGTACCAAGTCACAGTATAGCTACGCTATTATAGAAAATAATTTCAAAGTACCATGTCACATGATAGTTAGGCTTTTGTAGAAAATAATTTCAAAGTAACCATGTCACATTATAGTTACGCTATTGTAGAAAATAATTTCAAAGTACCAAGTCACATTATAGTTTGGCTATTGTAGAAAATAATTTCAAAGTACGAAGTCACATTATAGCTACGCTTTTGTAGAAAATAATTTCACAGTACCATGTCACATGATAGTTACGTTATTATAGAAAATAATTTCAAAGTACCATTTCACATGATAGTTACGCTATTGTAGAAAACAATTTCAAAGTACCAAGTCACATGATAGTTACGCTTTTGTAGAAAATAATTTCAAAGTACCAAGTCACCTGATAGTTACGCTATTATAGAAAATAATAATGATAGTTACGCTTTTGTAGAAAATAATTTCAAAGTACCAAGTCACATGATAGTTACGCTATTGTAGAAAATAATTTCAAAGTACCAAGTCACATGATAGTTCTTGAAGTTACCTCATGGATACACAATGCAGAAATTTCATTTAAGAAATTATCAAATTTGTAAGTAAGTAGCAAATAATTTCTCGACGTCGCCTCCTTTATCAAAAAAAAGGACATCACATTCCAGATACCATGGCGCACTCAGAGTTACGTAACAAACTCATTCCTTAAGCTTACACAATGTTAAATTGCAATGGTCAACTAATTAAGAACTAACGAAAGAATTGCGGGCAGTAAGCAAAACTCTTTACTGACGGCACATTTCGGATAAATAATGCATAAATTTCATTAAGGAAATTATGAAAAAATTGTAAGTAAGTAGCAAATTCTTTCTTGAATTCACCTGCTAGATAAACCAAAAGACATTTCGTTCAAGAAATTATGACAAAATTCTAAGTATGTAACAAACTCATTATTGTTTTCACGACTTAGATGCATGATGTAGAGATTTAATTTAAGAAATTATTAAAAAATTCTCAGTAAGTAACAATTTCTTTCTTAAAGTCAACTCTTGAATTCACCTGCTGGATAAACAAAAAAATACATTTCGTTCAAGAAATTATGACAAAATTCCAAGTAAGTAACGAACTCATTATTGTTTTCACGACTTAGATACACGATGTAGAAATTTAATTCAAGAAATTATGAAAAAATTCTCAGTAAGTAACAATTTCTTTCTTGAAGTCAACTCTTGGATACACAATACGGAAATTTTATACAATAAATTATGAAAAAATTGTAAGCAAGTAACAAACTCTTTCCTGAAGTCACCTCTTGTATACACAATGCAGAAACTTCATTTAAGAAATTATCAAAAATTTTAAGTAAGTAGCAAATTCTTTCTTGAATTCGCCTCTTGGATAATCAAAAAAAAGTCATTTCATTCAAGAAATTATGAAAAAATTCTAAATAAGTAACAAATCCTTTCTTGAAGTTACCTCATATATACACAACTCAGAAATTTCATTTAAGAAATTATCAAAAATTGTAAGTAAGTAGCAAATTCTTTCTTAAATTCGCCTCCTGGATAAATAAAAAAGACATTTCATTCAAGAAACACAGACACGACACACAAACAGAGTCATAGTGAGAGAGATATCCAAAAAGTTGGGTCGATCTAGGTTCACTTAGAGTGGCGCGCCACTCTAAGTGAACCTAGATCAACCCAACTTTTTGGATATCTCTCTCACTATGACTCTGTTTGTGTCGTGTCTGTGTTTTTTGCAATGTGTAGGAACCAGTGGGGAATCCCCGCTCGTTTGGAAAGGTGCCAAGGAAAGGCAAACAAATAGCATGTAGTTTCAAAACGTGTTTAATCACGTGTAGAGGTCCCATAGAATGAAATTTCTGTATTGTGCATGTAAACGGCGAATTCAAGAATGAGTTTTTTACTTACTTAGAATTTTGTCGTAATTTCTAGAATAAAATGTCTTTTTTTGTATCCAAGAGGGGTAATCAATAAAGACTTTGTTGATTACTCCCCTTTTTTTTTATAATTTCTCGAAATAAATTTCTACAACTTATATCTATGTTGTGAAAACAATAAAGAGGTTGTTAATTACTTGTAATTTTCTGATTAATTTCTTGAAAGATATGTCTTTTTGTTTATCCAGCAGGTGAATTCAATAGAGGATTTTCTACTTACTTAAAATTTTTTGATAGTCTATTAACGGATATTTATTCATTGTGTGATCTCAGGGTGTGATCGCGCATTGTTTTTTTAAGTTCCTACTATTTTTTCGTAATCTACTAATCGAAGCTACTCTATCGGGCAGTCAGTGAAAGTATTGAGGAAGCAGCTTGTCACTTGCTCCGTCGTTCTTTATAACTTATCGTTTGAGATTTCTTTTATTTATCCAGGAGGTGAATTCAAGAAAGAATTTGTTATTTGCTTGCAATTTTTGATAATTTCTTAAATGAAATTTCTACATTTTGTATCCAATAATTAGATTCCCTCAAGGAATTGTTAATTATTTAGTGTTTTTTCTTAATTTCATGACTGAAATTACTTTTTTTTTGTTTATCCAATAGTTTAATTCAATAAAGAAATTTCTAAGTAATTGAAATTTTTGATAATATCCTAAAGGCATTTTATGAATTGTGTATAAAAGAAGTGACTACAGGAAAGAGTTTGTTAATTAATTACAAATATTTTCATAATTTATTGAATGAAATTTCCGTATTGTGTATCCAAGAGTTGACTTTAAGAAAGAAATTGCTACTTAGTGTGAATTTTTTCATAATTTCTTGAATTAAATTTCTACATCGTGTATCTAAGTCGTGAAAACAATAATGAGTTTGTTACTTACTTGGAGTTTTTTCATAATTTCTTGAACGAAATGTCTTTTTGTTTATCCAGCAGGTGAATTCAAGAGTTGACTTCAAGAAAGAAACTGTTACTTACTGAGAATTTTTTCATAATTTCTTGAATTAAATTACTACACAATGTATCTAATGCGTTAATTCATGACTATGATGGTGGCTTTCTATGATTTGTGCCAAAATTTTTTTAGTGCATTATCTTTGTTTATCCAACGAACGACTTATAGAAGGAATCAGCTACATACTGTCAATTTTTCATTTCTCACTTAATGACGCATATGCATAGTGTATCCACTAGGTGACTTCAGGAAAGAGTATGTTACTTGCTTACAATTTTTTCATAATTTCTTAAATGAAATTTCTGCATTGTGTATCCTTGAGGTAACTTCAAGAAAGAGTTTGTTACTTACTTAGAATTTTGTCATAATTTCTTGAATGAAATGTCTTTTTTATTGATCCAGGAGGCGAATTCAAGAAAGAATTTGCTACTTACTTACAATTTTGATAATTTCTTAAATGAAATTTCTGCATTGTGTATCCAAATGGTAACTTCAATAAATATAATGTGACTTGCTACTTTTAAATTATTTTCTTTAAAAGTGAAACCATAATGTGACTTGTTACTTTGAAATTATTTTTTACAAATGCTTTGCTATCATGTAACTTGGAACTTTTAAATTATTTTCTACAATAACGTTACTATAATGATTATCTTCTATAATAGAGTAACTATATGGTGACTTGTTAATTTGAAATTATTTTCTACAAGAGCGTAAATATCCTGTGAATCTGTTCTTTTGGACTGATTTCTAAACTACTTTAACTATAGTTTTAATAGTTACTTGTAAATTATTATCTATAAAAACGTAAATGTAATGTTACATTGAACTTTGATATGATTGTCTACAATCGCGAAGATCTAATTTTACTACTTAGTACGACAAAATTTTCTACAATAACGAAACTATAATGTGACTTCGTACTTTGAAATTATTTTCTACAAAAGTGTAAATATCATTTTACATGGTACTCTTAAATTTATTCTTGAACTAGCTTAACTAGCATTTGTATTAGTAAATTGAAATGATTTTCTACAATAGCCTTAATATTAGGCGACATGGTACTTTAAAATTATTTTCTACGATAACGTAACTATCATGTGACTTGGTACTTTGAAATTATTTTTTACAATAGTGTAACTATCATGTGACTTGGTACTTTTAAATTATTTTCTACAATAGCGTAACTATCATGTGATTTGGTACTTTGAAATTATTTTCTACAAAAGAGTAACTATTATGTGACTTGGTACTTTGAAATTATTTTCTACAATAGTGTAACTATAATGTGACTTGGTACTTTGAAATTATTTTCTACAATAGCGTAACTATAATGTGAATTGGTAGTTTCACATTATTTTCCACAATAGCGTAGCTACCATGTGAATTGGTAGTTTGAAATTATTTTCTATAAAAGTTTAACTATAATGTGACTTGATACTTTGAAATTATTTTATAAGATAGCGTAACTATAATTTGATTTTGTACTCTGAAATAATTTTCTATATTATCGTAACTATAATGTGACATGATACTTTGAAATTATTTTCTACAACAGCGTAACTATCATGTGACTTGGTACTTTGAAATTATTTTCTACAAAAGTGTAACTAACATGTGACTTTGTACTTTGAAATTATTTTCTAAAATATATTAACTATAATGTGAAATGGTACTTTGAATTTATTTTATACAATATCATAAATATCATGTGACTTGGTACTTTGAAATTATTTTCTACAATAGCGTAACTATCATGTGACATGGTAGTTAGAAACGATTTTATACAATAGACTAACTATAATTTGACATTGTACTTTGATTATATTTTATATAAAATAGTAACTATCTTGCTTCATGGTACTATTAATTTTTTTTATGCAAAAGATGAGATTTCATTTGAGTTTTTCGTTTTAAATTATTTTATATAAAAGCGTAAATATAATGTGACTTTGTACTTTGAAATTATTTTCTACAACTGCGTAACTATAATGTGACTCGGTACTTTGAAACTATATTCTACAATAGCATAACTATAATGTGACTTATTACTTTGAAAGTATTTCCTAAAATAGTGCAAATATCATGTGGCTTCGTACTTTAAAATTATTTTCTATAATTGTGTGACCTTCATTTGACATGTTAGTTTTACATTATTTTCTACAATAGCGTAAATATCATGTGAATTGGTACTTTGAAATTATTTTCTATAGTAGCGTAACTAAAATGTGACTTGATACTTTGCAATTATTTTCTATAATAGCGTAACTATAATTTGCCATGGTAGTTTGAAATTATTTTCTAAACGAGAGTCAATATCATTTGACACTGTTCTTTGAAATTATTTACTGTAGAAGAGCAGCTATTTTGTTATATTTTACTGTGAAATTGTATTCTACAATCATATAACTATATTTGGAATTGGTACTTTGAAATCGTTTTTTAAAATAGCGTAACTATCATGTGACTCGTTAGTTTAAATTTATTTTCTACAATGGCATAATTATAATCTAAATCTGTACTTTGACATTTTTTTCTATAACAGTTAAAAAATCATATGACTTGTTACTTTGTACTTATTTTCTAAACAATCGTAACTATCATGTGACTTGGTACTTTGAAATTATTTTCTACAAAAGCGTAAGTATGATGTGACTTGGTAGTTTGAAATTATTTTCTATAATAGTGTAACTATCATGTGACTTGGTATTTTTAAATTATTTTCTATAATAGCGTAACTATAATGTGACTTGGTACTTTGAAATTATTTTCTATAACAGCGTAACTATCATGTGACTCGGTACTTTGAAATTATTTTCTACAATAGCGTAACTATAATGTGACTTGGTAATTTGAAATTATTTTCTATAATACTGTAACTATCATGTGACTTGGTAGTTTGAAATTATTTTCTACAATAGCGTAACTAGAATGTGACTTGGTACTTTGAAATTATTTTCTACAATAGCGTAAATATCATGTGACTTGGTACTTTGAAAATATTTTTTAAAATAGAGTAACTATAATGTGATTTGGTACTTTGAAATTATTTTCTACAATAGCTCGTGTTTTACAAAAAAAACAAAGCAGTTATTTACTAACCTTTAGTTGTTGTGATTTTAAAAGTTCTGCTTTTATTTAAGTCCATAGTATTTAAAAAAAAACAAAAAAACAAAGGAATTATTTAATGAACTTTAGTTGTGATTTTAAAACTTCCGCTTTTGTTTAAACAAATCGTGTTTAAAAAAAAAAAAAAACTTTTCAGACATTTCTTGTTAAAACATTTATTTTCAACTAATTCATCCGGGTTTTCGAAAGCAATTCATGCCACAGTACTGCACTATAACTAGTCTAAGACATCCCCTCTATCATCGCCCCCACCCCCAAAAAAAATACTTTTCAGACATTTCTTTTTAAAACTTTATTTCAACTGATTCATCCGAGTTTTAGAAAGCAATTCATGCCATAGTACAGCACTATAACTAGACTAAGACATCCACTCTGTCATCGCCCCCACCCCCCAAAAAAATAGTTTTCAGACATTTCTTCTTAAAACTTTATTTCAACTAATTCATCCGGGTTTTCGAAAGCAATTCATGCCAGAGTACAGCACTCCCTCTGTCATCGCCCCCACCCTCTAAAAAATAATACTTTTCAGACATATCTTGTTAAAAATTTTTTTCAAATAATTCATCCGGGTTTTCGAAAGCAATTCATGCCAGAGTACAGCACTATAACTAGTCTAAGACATCCACTCTGTCATCGCCCCCACCCCCAAAACAAAATACTTTTCAGACATTTCTTGTTAAAACTTTATTTCAACTAATTCATCCGGGTTTTCGAAAGCAATTCGTCCCAGAGTACAGCACTATCACTAGTCTAAGACTTCCACTCTGTCATCGTCCCATCCCCCAAAAAAAATACTTTTCAGACATTTCTTGTTAAAACTTTATTTTCAACTAATTCATCCGGGTTTTTCACAAGCAATTCGTACAACAGTACATCACTATAACTAATCTAAGACATCCACTCTGTCATCGCCCTCACCCCCCCCCCCAAAAAAAAACGATTCTGAGTATTTTTGGTTTTCCTTCCAAAATTGACCCTCTCTCCCCCCCTGCCCTCAGAAATGGGGGAATAAAGGGCCTCTGAGCCTTGCCCTTGAGGCAGATCCCATTCATTTTCGATTCTGAGTATTTTTGGTTTTCCCTCCAAAATTGACCACCCCCCCCCTCCCCTGCCCTCAGAAATGGGGGAACGAAGGACCTCTGCGCCTTGCCCTTGAGGCTGAGACCGTTTATGTTCTAGTCGGTGTTTTTTTGGTTGTCCCCCCAAAATTGACCCCCCTCCTCCCCTGCCCTCAGGAACGGGAGAACGAGGGGCCTCTGTGCCTTCCCATTGAGGCATATCACGCTTTATTTTCGATTTTGAGCATTTTTGATTTTCGCTCCAAAATTGACCCCCCTCCCTCCCCTGCCCTCAGAAATGGGGGAACGAAGGGCCTCTGAGCCTTCCCCTTGAGGCAGATCCCATTTATTTTCGATTCTGAGTATTTGTGGTTTTCCCTCCAAAATTGACGCAAATCTCATTACCCATTTTTAAATGTCGATCAAAAAATGATGTGTTTTGGTTCAAATTTCTTAATAAAAACGCCTAAACACATTTACACAACACGATTAAAAAAAACCACTCTGGTTGAAAAAAAACTTAGAGTTGAAAAAAATGATTCCCGGGAATCACCCGTTCAGACAGTTATTTTTTTTAAATGTTTAGGAACAGGCGGGGAATCCTCACCCGTTTGGAATAGTGCCAGCAGGACATAAGCATATAGCACGTAGTTCTATAACATGTTTAATCACCTGTAGTTTTAAGAATGTGTATGTGAACTCATGACCTACATTCATTGTGTAATTGACAACAAAAACAGAAAAAAAACCTGTTTGACCACATTATATTATTATGACCAAATAACTAGTCTGGTAATCTGCCATGGAAAGGTGCCATGGAACGTAAAGGCCTAGAAACTTATAGT
Organism: Artemia sp. Qi Xiang Cuo; assembly: GCF_049724085.1. Classification (NCBI taxonomy): domain Eukaryota; kingdom Metazoa; phylum Arthropoda; class Branchiopoda; order Anostraca; family Artemiidae; genus Artemia; species Artemia sp. Qi Xiang Cuo. Next base: position 8,529,581 of record NC_142797.1, on the reverse strand, counting down.
TGACCCAGAAACTTGTCTGCTTGACCCAGAAACATGTCTGGTTGGCCTGGAAACTTGTCTGGTAGGTTTTGTATAATTCCATATTCAATTGACAACAGTAGCAATATTCAGCCTGGTAATCAACCATGGAAAGCTGCCAGGGAACGTAAGGGACCAGAATTCCATATGTACTTACTACTTGCACTTTGTTACTTTTAGCTGATTGCATTTTCATGACCTTGATGATTCTTTTTTTTTGGCACTAGTGCCAGCTTCCACTCTTGCCAACTCTTTGTAAGAACTGGAGAAGCATAGCGTTTTAACTGCATGCAAACAATAAGCAGGATTTTTCAAAGGAAAGGCAGTTCAGTTTTTTGGATATTCCAGGAAGGAAATAGATTTGGCCGTACCATTAAGTAACATATTAAGCAAGATTGCATGAGCTTAAATATCTATAAGAGTATATTGAGAATACTCAAACTTATTGAGATAATCTCACAGCCTTTTAAAAAGATTAATTAAAAAAACTTTTTCCACAAAATAAGTTTTTCAAAGAAAAGTAAAGAACTCCATTAAACAAAAAATAGGCGAAAATGAAATCAAATAATCTACCCAGCGTGAAACTACCACAAATCAGCATCAATAAATAAATGAAACCCCAAAACGAACAGATATTACAATAAATAACCGAGTCAAACTCAAAACGAGCAGAAATTAACATAAGTTGGGCTCAAAACTCCTATGCCTTCCCAAGGCCAGAACATAATTTGCACATTACTGAAAAAAAAAATGTTTTTACTTTCATAACTTTAATAAATCAAATAGTATTGATATTTTGATCACTAAATATCAGTATAAGTATATTAAACTGACAATGCTCATTCATTTGTATTTTTTTCAGTAAAATACAAATTATGTTCTGGCCTTGGGAAGGCATAAGAGTTTTGAGCCTAACTTATGTTAATTTCTGCTCGTTTTGAGTTTGACTCGGTTATTTATTGTAATTTCTGTTCGTCTTGGGTTTTATTTATTTATCGATGCTGATCTGTGATAGTTTCACGCTTGGTAGATTATTTGATTGTATTTTTTCTCATTTTTTGTTTCATGGAGTTCTTTACTTTTCTTTGAAAAACTTATTTTGTTCAAAAAGTTTTTTAAATTAATTTTTGTTCGTTTTATATTGACATAGTCTTTTCAGGGAAAAAGAAAATAATACTCTAAATCTTTTCGTTTTTTTTAAGACTTTATAGTTTGGCCTGCTATTTGTATGCTGGAGAAAAATTTTCAGCAATTTTTAACAACATACACCCTTTAAAAATCTGGACGCAAACATTAGTCTTAAATTTAGTTTCATACCTCCTCTAGTTGACCTGAAAAGGAAAACTTGATACCATTCGCAAAAAAATCTGTTTACTTTCTTTGATAGCTTGGATACACTTACGCCATTTTGATTTGGTCAAGTTTTAAGAGCAGAAGCAGCCCCGAAAGTTTGAACCTAATACCCTCAGTCGTTTTGGGATACTTCTGAGATACCTTTTTGGGAATTAGCATTTGTACAGTGCATTTTGATTTAATCTTAAGGCAGCATTTAGTTTTTAAACATAATGGAGAAATGGGAGGGTGTTCGTGGGAGGGGGATTATTTGCCCTCCAATCACTTTCGACTATTAAAGAGGGCATCAGCCCTTTCTATTTTCAATCGAATGAGCCCTTTTTCGAAGTTCCTATGACAACTCCTTCGATAGGAAGTGCCCTGGTCTAAACAACAACAACAAAAAATAATACATTATACCCACATCGATCTTTACAATAAAAATGTCAAGCCTTCCAGTCACTTTCGACTATTATAAAGGGCACTAGGTCTTTCGATTTCCAATCGAATGAGCCAATTTTGAGTTTACTACGACAACGCTTTCTATAAACACCTTGTATGCCCCCAGGGCATAAATTACAACCCTTACCCTAAGGGCTGTTATGGTGGTTGTCATCCTCTAAGACTTAATTTCCAGAACTTTCAATTACGTTAAAGAAAATGACTTGACTTACTTGATTTATATCCCTTCTGGCCTTTGTGGCTATATTGGGGCTTATTCTCTTCTAACTAGTCGTTGAACATGGCGACGGTATTCGGTTCTATCTGGTGCAAGACGTAGGAGTTGGGTGAGGTTCTGGCCATTTAAGTTGTCGCACCATCTCTCGCGAGGTCGGCCACGAGGTCGTGTGCCATGTACCCGTCCATCAAACATGATTTTGGGGAGTTGATTTGATGACATTTGTTGGATATGACCAAGCCAGCGGAGTTGCTGACTTCTAATTCGGTCCATGATAGTGTATGCACAGCAGTGGAGGAGTTTGCGGAGGTCTTCATCGGATACTCGGTCGATGTAGGTGATCCCTGCTATGCGACGGAGACATTTTGTTTCAAATGCGGAGATTCGCCTTTCGTCATCAGCTTTAATTGACTATGTTTCACTTGCATACATAGCAATGGGGATTATGAGAGAGTTAAAGAGCCGGACCTTCAATGATTTTGATAGTAATTTAATTTTCCAAATTGATGATAGGCTCTTGAAGCTGCTGGTTGCAAGGTCCAGTTTACACCTAATGGATTTTGAGAAATCGTTGTTAGAGGTTAAAAGACTGCCGCGGTAGATAAAAGATTCTAGATTTTCAATTTGCTCTCCTGTTATGGTTAGTTGTATGGCTCAGGGTGCAGAGTCTCTGGATACCCGCATGACTTTCGTTTTTGTTGTGTTGACAACCATCCCTAGGGCTTAGGTTGCTGACACTATCTCGTTTGTGTCAGTTTAGAGTAGATGTTCATGACTGTTAATTTTCACGCTAATTTGTCAACAAGTTTACCTCCAATGGATGCACCATCTATGGTTTTAGCATGTGATAAAGCTGCATTTAGAAACAGATTAAATAGATGATGGGATAGGAGGCAACCTTGAAGAACACCTGCTGAAGTCTGGAACTCTTCTGTCAATCCCTCAGGCGTCTGAACCTGGGTACAGAAGTTCAAATACATATATTTAATCAACGTTACTATGTTTTTGGGGACTCCATAATGCAGAAATATGTGCCAAAGCCCGTTGCGCCATATTAAATCGAAGGCCTGTTTAAAGTCAATAAAAAATAAGAGCAATTCTTTCGCAATTTCTATATTTTTCTCCATCAGTTGTCGGGTGGAAAATATACGATCTATAGTAGATCGATCTCTTCTGAAGCCGGCCTGATATTCCTCTAAAGTGAGGTCTGTCAGGGATCTTAGTCGGTCAAGTAGGATTTTCGTGAGGATCTTTGCCGGTTGGCTTGTCATGCTAATTGGTCTGTAGTTATTACAATCGCCTTTTTCACCCTTTTCGTGAAGGGGGACAATCATGGCTTTCGCCCAAGATCTGGGGAAGTGGCCTTTTTCCCAGATGCCTACTGTGACTTTATGATAGATGTCTACCAGTTCTTCTTGGCCCGACTTAAGTAGCTCTGACTGTATGCCATCTGGGCCAGGGGCTTTATTTGTTTTCAGGGATTTTATAGCAGCAACTACCTCTTCTCGTAATGGGGGTGGACTTGGATCTACTGGGTACTCCGGAAGTTGAAAAGACAGTAGGATAGATGGGTCAGGGGTTATTGTGGGGTTCAGTTTCTGGCAAAAGTGTTCCTTCCAGCGTTCCTGTCTCTTCTCAGAATCTGTGATGAGTTGTGCATGTTTATCTAACAGGGTTGTTGCTGCCGCGGGTTTCTTTTTCGACAGTTCCCGTACTTATTTGTACATGTAGTGGCTGTCATTTATCTTGAAGGCTTCTTCGCATTCATGGCACTTGTCTTTGACGTATTGGCGCAGAGCCTGCCCTATTTTTTTCTCTACTAGACGTTTTAACCTTTTGTATTCATCCTGGCTTTGTTGGTCTTCTTTGGCGTGAATATGTTTTTCAGCACAGATATCGATGATTTCGGGTGTGATCCATGGTTTATCTGAGCGGGAATGTACCCCTAAGATTTCATGAGCCGTTCCTCTGATGATTGAGGCACTTTCATCAACCAGACGGTCGACTTCCTCGGTGGTTGGGATTCCCGTGAGTTGGATGCTTGACAGCTTATTCGAGAGAGCAGTTTTATATTTGTTTCTTGTATCGATGTTTTTTAGGAGATCGACACGGTATTTTGGGTAGCCTTTCTTGGGTGGTTAGGGTGTTTGGAGGCGCATACGGAGTTCTGACATGACTAGAACATGGTCAGAGTCAAAATCACCACCGGCCAAAAATACTGTATTTAGCACTGACGACTTCCAATGCTTGCGGACCAGTATGGGGTCAATCATATTTGAGGTTTTGGCCGTCTGGGGATCTCCATGTGACCTTTCTGCGTTCTCTATGTCGAAACATTGTGTTGGTAATGAAAAGCTCGTTATCACGACAGAAATCAATGAGCATTTCTCCCCCAAGGTTTTGTCTTCCATATCCGAACTAGTCCATTACGTCTTCGAAACCTGCATTTGATTGTCTGACGATAGCGTTAAAGTCCCAAATGAAGAATAGAACATCCTTCTTGGGCACCTGGTCTATGGTGTATTGGAGCTGGACGTAGAAGTCTTCTGCATCTTGGTCACTCCGGGAAGAGTCGGGGGCATAAACTTGGATGATGGAAGTGTTACCGATGGATCCCTTAAAACGGGCAGTAATGATACGGTCTGAGAGTGGATTTATGGCAAGTAGAGATTTTTTAGCACGTTTTGAGAGTAGAAAGCCAACACCTTGACGGTGAACACCGTCGCTTCGTCCTGAGGTGATGAGGGTGTTCCCGTTAATGGTTTCTATTCCATTTAAAGGGAGGTGGGTATCTGACAATCCAATAATATCCCAATGGTAGCGGTCGATTTCATTTAAAATTAATTCCTTTTTTTCTGGTTTAGCAAGTGTTCGTATGTTTAACGTTCCAAATGAAAGTAATGTCTTTGGGGTAAATATTGGTGTCTTCTCTGACTGGAGAGTCGTCAAATCGGTTAAATAATCGACGGTTGCCCCAGACGCGGTAAATGAAACATTATCATCATCATTGTTATATCATTAATAATATTATCATTTCTGCTATTTATAACTCTAGATATCAGACCGACGACTGCCCCGGACGCGGTAGCACAGGTTCTTGTTCTATGTTCTGCCATTTCATATAAAATTTTATATTTCATTTTAAATTGTTTATAAAATTTGATTGGATGTTGTTTTGGAAAATGGTGGGCGTGAGAGGGGCATTAGTCGCTCTCCAATCACTTTCAACAATAAAAAAATGCAATAGCCCTTTCAATTTCCAATCAAATGAGCCCTTTTGATGTTTCTACGACAACGCTTTCAATAAAAACCTTCATGCCCACAGGGCGTAACTTTAAACCCTTGCCCTGAGGGCTGGCGGGGGTGGTGTCATCCTCAAAGACCCAATTATCAGAACTTTCTACTATGTTGAACAAAATAGCTGTCTTGAAAATTTTTATTGGATGTGTTTGGGGGAGTGGTGGGTGTGAGAGAGGGGTTAGTTACCCTCCAATCACTTTCGAATATTAAAAAGAGCACTAGCCCTCTCAATTTTCAATTGAATGTGCCCCTTTTGAAGTTTTTACGACAACTCTATCTATAAAAAACTTCTATGCCCCCAGGTCTTAACTTACAACTTTTGCCTTGGGGGCTCTGGGGGGTTTGTCATCCTTAAATACATAATTTTCAGAACTTTCAACTATGTTAAACAAAATGGCTGTCTCTAAACTTTGATTGAATGTTTTTGGGGAAATGGTGAGCGTGAGAGGGGGGTTAGTTACTCTCCACTCACTTTCGACTATTAAAAAGGGCAATTTCAATCTCCAATCAAACAAGCCCTTTTTGAAATTTCTATAACAACTTTGTTGTTATAACAACATCATCACAATGGTGGGTGTGAGAGGGGCGTTAGTCGCTCTCCAATCACTTTCAACTAATAAAAAAGGCACTAGCCCTTTCAATTTCCAGTTGAATGAGCCCTTTTGAAGTTTCTATGACAACGCTTTCAATAAAAACCTTATATGCCCCCAGGACATAACTTTCAACCCTTGCCCTGGGGGCTTTGGGGGAGGGGGGGGGTTGTCATCCTTAAAGACCTAATTTTCAAAACCTTGAACTACGTTAAATAAAATGGCTATTTAAAAATTTTGATTGGATGTGTTTGGGGAAAAGGTGGGCTTGAGAGGGGGGTTAGTTGCCCTCAAATCACCTTCGACTGTTAAAAAGGGCACTAGCCCTTTGAATTTCCAATCGAGTGATCTCTTTTTCAAGTTTCTACCACAAAGATTTCAATAAAAACATTATACGCCTCCAGGGCATAACTTATAGTCCTTGCCCTGTAGACTGTGAGGGGAGTGTCCTGCTCAAACGTATAATTTCTTGAACTTTAAACTGCGTGGAACAAAATGGCTATCTTAAAATTTTGATTGGATGTGTTTGGGGAAAGGGTGGGCGTGGAAGGGGTGTTAGTTGCCTTCCAATCACTTTCTACTATTAAAAATGGCACTAGCCACTTCCATTTCCAATCGAATGAGCCCTTTTTGAAGTTTCTACGACAACGCTTTCTATAAAAATCTTATATGCCCCCAGGGCATAACTAATAACCCGTGCCCTGAGGGCTGTGGGGGAGTTGTCATCCTCAAAGACCTAATTTCCAGAACTTGAAACTACGATGAATAAAATGGCTATCTCAAAATTTTGATTGGATGTGTTAGGGCAAAAGGTGGGCGTGAGAGGGGGGCTAGTTGCCCTCCAATCGCTTTCGGCTATTAAAAAGGGCACTAGCCCTTTGAATTTCCAATCAAATGAGTCTTTTTTGACGTTTTTACGAGAACGCTTTCTATAAAAACCTTATATGCCCCCAAGGCATAACTTACAACCCTTGCCCTGAGGGTTGTGGAGGAGTGTCCTCCTCAAAACATAATTTCTATCTGGAAATTAACTACGCTGAACAAAATGGCTATCTCAAAATTTTTTTTGTATGTAATTGGGGAAAGGGTTGGCTTGGAAGGGGGGTTAGTTGCCTTCCGATCACTTTCTACTATTAAAAAAGGCACTAGCCATTTTAATTTCCAATCGAACGAGCCCCTTTTGAAGTTTCTATGACAACACTTTCAATAAAAACCTTATATGCCCCCAGGCCATGACTAACAACCCTTGCCCTGAGGGCTGTGGGGGATTGTCATCCTCAAAGACCTAATTTCCAGAACTTGAAACTACGATGAATAAAATGGCTATCTCAAAATTTTGATTGGATGTGTTAGGGCAAAAGGTGGGCGTGAGAGGGGGGCTAGTTGCCCTCCAATCGCTTTCGGCTATTAAAAAGGGCACTAGCCCTTTGAATTTCCAATCAAATGAGTCTTTTTTGACGTTTTTACGACAACGCCTTCTATAAAAAACCTCATATGCCCCCAGGTCATAACTTACCACCCTTGCCCTGAGGGCTGTGGGGGAGTGTCCTCCTCAAAAACATAATTTCTATCTGGAAATCAACTACGCTGAACAAAATGGCTATCTCAAAATTTTTATGGGGTGTAATTGGGGAAATGGTGGGCTTGGAAGGGAGGTTAGTTGCCTTCCAATCACTTTCTACTATTAAAAAGGACACTAGCCACTCAAACTTCTAATTGAATGAGCCCTTTTCGAAGTTTCTGCGACAACTTCTTCGATACGAAGGGCCCTGCTCTAAAGGAAAAAAAATAATACATTGTGCCAACATCGTCCTTATATACCCCCGGGGTAGAACTTAACCCCCGTGCCCTTAGTGTTGTAAGGGTTTTTCCTTTTCGAAAATATACTTTCTCTCTGGAAAAAAGCTACGCTGAACAAAATGGCTATCTCAAAATTTGATTGGATATATTTGGGGGAAGGATGGGCGTGGGGGGGACTAGTTACCCTCCAATCAAGTTCGACTGTTAGAAAGGGTACTAGCTACTATAATTTTCAATCGAATGAGCCCTTTTCGAAGTTTCCACGGCAACTCCTTCGATACGAAGTGCCCTGGTCTAAGACCACGAAAAAAAAAATACGTTGTGCCAACATCGTTCTTTACTTAGGCAGCACTATTGCGCTGCCTATGATAGGATAAAATACTCAAAAACGGCCTTAATTTAAGAAAAAAATCCTTGTCCAAAAGCTGGCGTTAAATATGGCTGTGTTAAATAGTTAGAGGTATTTTCGTAAACGAAATAGTATGTTCCCAGTGAACAGCTTCCAATTAACACACACGTTTAAAGATTCCAACCTTTCCTTTGAAGGACTTCATTCAATACTCCCTTCACCTGCACCTGTCAATGCCAATGCCCATCACAAAAAATTATTAGTGCCACTCTGATGCCAGAAAAACCTTTGTTTGAATATTTCGTTCCTTATATTGCCAGTGTTTGTAATAAACAATGTTTATATATTGTTTGTAATGTTCAAACTTATTGAGATAATCTCACAGCCTTTTCAAAGGACAGCATAAAAACACTCAAAAACAGCTTTAATTTAAGGAATAAAATCTTTGTCTAAAAGCTGGCGTGAAATTTGGCTGTGCTAAATCGATACAGCTATTTTTGTAAACAAAATAGTATATTCCCAGTGAACAAATTCGAATTAATACAGAAGTTTAGAGATTCCAACCTTTCCTTTGAAGGACATCATTCACTACTCTATATGGCTTTTGCCTCGGCCATGAATGTGATAGTTTTTCCTAGTTTGTTTTTGGATATTTGCTGTTTTTGGATGGTCCTGATCTGGCAAGTAAGCAGGAAGGGACCTCCGGGTCCGCCCCCCAAAAAAATCTCACGATTGTTTTTATTTTCCTATAATTTTCTTATATTTCTCACAAAACAAGGGATTTGAAGGGTTTTCCGCCCCCCCCCCGCCCTGCACAAACAAATTCCCATGTACTTGCCTGTTCCTGATAATGCCAATAGAATTTCTTGATCACCAAACTATTGAAGCAGCCTTTTATACAAATTACTATTGTACTTCAACCTATGAGCAATAATCCGAGACTTGATGGTTTTGTCTGTAATCAGAAAAGGATCTTACTTTTTCAGGATAAAAAAAATGCTATTGACTTTGCAAAGAGCAACGTTTCTCCATTTTTTTTTTTTTTTTTTTTTTTTTTTTTTTTTTTTTTTTTTTTGCCTAGTATATAGCACAGATAGTCGTAAGATATGGAGAGTGCCTACTCAATGGCAATTTAATAGTTCGAATGCCGTTTTAAAGGGTCGAAACTGGTCAAAGGCAGCCTGACGCTCCTTCAACGCAATATATGCCTATGCGTACAGGCACTTCCAAAGCCCCACATAAAATCAGCTCAAAATTCCAACATGGTTACTTTAATTGCCAAAAGATCCCTCCCTGGGTTACTAAGAACTAAAGTATATCATTATAGTATTAGTAAACCATAGTTTTCTCTTGTATAGTATTGGTTTTAGCTCAGTGTTCAAGATTCCAAAAAAGTATATATTCTAAGGTGATAGTTGAATAAATTAGTCGCAAAACTTAGTTTTGAATTTTCCAAGCACTTTTGTCATCTCTTATCCTATTTTCATTTTGTATTTTAACTCTATTTCTTTGTGCAACTGATTTAAAATTCTGCACCCATGCTTGAAGATGCTGAAAATATAGTGTCATGAAAAGATTGCAATTAATCCATCAAAATTCTTCAGGTAAGCTATTTCTGGATTAGCAATGCCCGTTTTGTTACCAACTGCATTTTTGACCCAAATAGCCTAATTTTGTAGATTTGACGTGTTTTACTCTTCAACAATATTTCTCATTTTGTGGGAAGCAATTCACCTTTCTCTTCGTCTATGTTCAGCCATGGTAGTACAGTGCCAGGCATTTAGGCCTACGCCACCATTTCCTCTTAGAATATGAAAAAAAAATTGTAAAATTTATAATGTATTTGAAGAATATGAAACTTTTCTTAAATTTTATTTTTGCCCACTCTCAGGAAAAGCTTTCGTTTGCATGGTTGCCATCCTTTTTTTTTTTATTATTTTTTTTTTTATTTTTTTAATTTTATTTTTTTTTAATTTGTTGCTGAAATTACGTGAACTAGTGTTACTTGTTTTTCATCTTTCTGGCTTTGTGAACCTGACTGAATAATGGAAACTACCCTAGGCCAAATTCTAGGAGAGAGGATGTGTGTCAAAATCAGAAGCTAAGCTTTAAAATTGGTATTTTGTTTGTCTTCAGTGTATCAGACAAGCAGACAAAATTCTTTTAAATTCTAGAGCAATAAAATTTGTAATGGAGTGTGGTAAAGAATTCTAGAATTAATGAATTCTAGAATTGAAAATTATATTACCAATGAGGATAAAATTTGGGAATCTTATTTTCTTAGTTATGTACTGCTGAAATTTTTGTATGTGTGGGGGGATTGTCTTTTAAGGGATACATTTTCTGTTTTCCTGGGACTTACTCTTGAAATAAGTGTAGTAGGTCCCTTCCTTTGTCTAGTTAGTTGATAGTATTGTCAATTGGAAAAAAAGATAAAAATTATGTCTGTCGGAATTTCATCATAAATGGTATTTCTAAAAAGTTATTGGGTTTTCGATTTTTTAACACTTTTGTTTTGTTAACTGGTTTTTTACTTCTCATTTAACAAATCAATTTCAGGTGCTGCTCTGACAATCGCTGCACTAGGCCGTGGTCTGTGGCATATGCAAACAGGCAATGCTAAGAAGTCACAAGTGATGATGCGCGGACGGATTTTCGCACAAGGTTTTACAGTTCTCGCACTTGTTGCCGGGGTTTTTATAGCATCTCAGAAAAGTTTGAAGAAATAGTTGACAGTTTTTGCTATTTATTTTGTAAATAGACTTATACGTAGTAAATAAGGAGTTGGATAATTTGTTATCAGCATATAGATTTCTCCAGACGCGTATCTAAGTTTACTTTTGAAGGGGATTGGTCTTTCCATCCTAATCCTCGTCAAACTGATATATTCTGCCATGATATCCAATGGATTCTTAGATTCTTTACCTGTTTATTTTGCTATGCTAATAAATTCAAATATGTCAACAATAGACTATCTATATACAAAAAATTAAACAAGAAAAACGGGTTTTGATTTCTATAAAGCAGTGAATACAAACACTTAATTAAACAAGAATACTCCGAATATTTTGGCCCCACATCCGGGAGCCTTTCTCAACGGAAAAAACAAAAAAAAAATTCTTACATCAACATAAAAAACATACTAAACAAACAAAAGAAAAAATATAAATAAATAGGAAAAGAAAACTCATATATTAAATAAACAATTCCATTCACTGGCGTATAAACAAAATCGAATGTTTATATTGATTGGAACACGCCTTCTCACAGTATATAAATGGAAATCTATCAAAAAATGAAAATATATTTATACTTAAACTAAAACAATAAAGATCAGCTAACCCCCGGCCCATAACCCCTAAATAGATCTCACAAGTTCATCACCCAATGTTTGAATTATAAATTGAACAGATTCGTTTACTTGCAAGCTTAGCTGCAGTTCGTTTACCTTTTCCAGCATTTAACCCAGTCTGACCTTTGTCCGCAAGGTCATCTTTCGTATCCGAACTATTATTAAAATTAGTACTGGTTGAAAATTTTACCTGCTTTTTAATGAAACTATTATGAATCGAATTGATCCTAAAATCCCCTTCATCTCTATTGATACTAATACCCCCATATATTATCTTTTTTATTTCTATAATTTCCCTGAAGCTTTGTAAAAGTCCTACAGACGTATCTACTATTTGTGTTTGATCAAATAAAATACTGTGATAAGGAAATTTATAAAGATATTCTACAACAGCTGACTCAAACGTTTCAGGTGTTTTGTTTTGTTTTATAGCGCAATTTATGGCATTCTTTTGTTTCTGTAGCCTATTTTTTAAAATCTGTTGTGTTCTTCCCACATAAAATTTACCACAAGAGCATTGAATTTTGTATACTCCCTTTTGCAAATTTCTCGGTACCTTGTCTTTCTCTTTATTTCCCTTTAAAATTCCATGCTCTTGTGGTAAATTTTATGTGGGAAGAACACAACAGATTTTAGAAAATAGGCTACAGCAACACAAGAATGCCATAGATTGTACTCTAAAACAAAACAAAACACCAGAAACGTTTGAGTCAGCTGTTGCAGAACATCTTTATAATTTTCCTCATCACAGTATTTTATTTGATCAAACAAAAATAGTAGATACGTCTGTAGGACTTTTACAAAGCTTCAGGGAAATTATAGAAATAAAAAAGATAATATATGGGGGTATTAGTATCAATAGAGATGAAGGGGATTTTAGGATCAATTTGATTTATAATAGTTTAATTAAAAAGCAGGTAAAATTTTCAACCAGTACTGATTTTAATAATAGTTTGGATACGAAAGATGACCTTGCGGACAAAGGTCAGATTGGGTTAAATGCTGGGAAAGGTAAACGAACTGCAGCTAAGCTTGCAAGCAAACAAATCTGTTCAATTTAGAATTCAAACACTGGGTGATGAACTTGTAACATCTATTTAGGGGTTATGGGCCGGGGGTTAGCTGACCTTTTTTGTTTTAGTTTAAGTATAAATATATTTTGATTTTTGATAGATTTCCATTCACATACTGTGAGAATACGTGTTCCAATCAATATGAACATTCGATTTTGTTTATACGCCAGTGAATGGAATTGTTTATTTAATATGTGAGTTTTCTTTTCCTATTTATTTATGTTTTTTCTTTTGTTTGTTTAGTATGTTTTTTATGTTGATGTAAGAAATTTTTTTTTTTTTTTCCGTTGAGAAAGGCTCCCGGATGTGGGGCCGAAATATTCGGAGTATTTATGTTTAATTTAGTGTTTGTATTCACTGCTTTATAGAAATTAAAACCCGTTTATCTTGTTTAATTTTTTGTAAATGGAAAAGCAGTGTGGTCTAAGAAACTATTTATAGACTATCTATGTTGACAATTTCAAAGGAAATAGAAATCCTTCGGTCTTCTAATAGAGCCTTAGGATCGATCAATTTCAGATAGCTGAGGATAAACTGAGACACGATAAAAAAAAAATAGATTTAGAAACGTTTAGGGCAAGAGAGTTAGTATCAGACTAAAGTAAAACACTCGAACAGGTCTGTTAACTCTGTACTCTGTTTTCCCAGAAATAAGAATGGTGGTATCACTGGCAAAAGCAACAAGAGAATCCAAAGAAGGCAAGCTATAGTTATGGGCACGGGAAAATGTTAGACTATATAGGGGGTTTCCATTTCTAACTGCGAATATTAGGTCATTTACATAAATTCAATACCCCTAGAACCGTTCCTTGATGAACATCATGGTCAACATTTGAGAGTGAATGAAAATGCGGATTAATGGGAATTATTCTATCAGACATGTAAGACTTAAACCAAAGAAAAGCACTAACTCTTACGCGAGAATCAGAAAGTATAGAGAGAAGAACACTGTGTAGTTAATAAATCCAAGACTTACGAACATACAGGAATAAAGCTCCAGGAATGAAAAGGGAGTCTTGTGCAGACTGTAGATAGTTCAGTAGAACTGCACAAGTAGGTTCAGTTGAATGTTTTATTCGAAAACCAATTCAAAATCATTAAAACAATCTTTAGAAGCAACAGAATTATTAAGACAAGAAAGCTAAACACAGATTAGCTAAACACAGATTTTTGCTAAACACAGACAACAGAAAAATTGGCCGATAGCTAGCTGTATCATTTCGTGACCTACTCTTTTATAGCATGATTGCTCGAGCTGAGAATATTTGAGAAAAACACAATGCTGAAAGAAGATACTAATAAGTTCTGTTAACGGAGAAATAATGGGAGGAAGTCCGGGTTAGATTACTTTAGTAGGAATATTATCAGGGACAGATGACAAGCAATTCTTTAATCACATACATCCATACATGCGTGTATTTAAAAACCAGTGGCCATATACACAAAAACGAATAAACAAAAAACAATAAGGAAAGAAGAATAACACTCAACAAATTTAAAGTACAGCTTCTTTCCGCACCATCAGACTATTCTCTATAAAACAACCTAACGCAATAATTAGGCCCCTCGAAGTAGTCCCCAAAACACCCGGTAGCAGCGGTACATCCCCATGAAAAAACAATTATCCCTAAAATTCGCCAAACTTTGGCATCTACTCAGAAAATGGTCCATCCCATTCCCTAACTCCCCACAGAGGGGGCAGGCACGCCTACTTCCTAAGTCATTCTCATCATAAGACTCCTAGTATCCTTTACGCAGTGGTATGCAATTTTCCCGCGCCTGCAACCAATACTTAAGATTTCTCCACGGTAGGTTCAGCTTCAAATAAAACTCCTCCCCATACACATCTTTAATCTGTCTTTAGACTTTTCCAGACCCGTTAGCCAAACCTGAATCTCTTGGTTCCCGAAGGCGCGATGCAAACTTACCGAGGAAATCTTCAGGTTTACCTAGAGAGCCCTGCCCCTCATTCCATGCCCATTATAAGCCAGAATTATCCAACAGTAAGTTAACTTGTTTTAGTCATGCTGTCTTTTTGCTATAATTTAAGATCTTTGTATAGGCTGCTTTTCCCAGGCGGTTATCAGGTAAGCGCGTAACCTGTAACCGAAACTTAATCATTTGTACAGTCTTCATATGACGTAGATCCTGCAAACCCAAATCACCCTTTAGGACCAAACTACTTAAATTATTTTGGAGGCCTATAACTCTTTTAAAATACATAAAATGCAGAGATTCAATTTGTTTTACCGTAGTAGTCCCCCACAACTCACATCCATAATGGGCAACAGGTAGGAGTTTAGTCATAAAAAGGTACTTGTGCATCTTCATATTTTTGATTCCCATCATATGTTTTTGTCGAATTAGAGCACAAGCAGCTGCCTTACCATGTGAAATCGTCAATTTAATGTGCTCGATCCAATTCCCATGTGTTGCAACCACGAATCCCAGATAGTTATGCTTTGGGGTTACTTTTATTGCCTCACCTTTATAAGTGAAGGAATAATCCTGGGGTCGATTGGGCTTCCTACTTTGGAAGATGACAATCTCTGTCTTACATGCGTTCAGCTTCAACTTCTTCTATTCTAGGTAAGATTCAGTTAAATTCATAAGAGTTTGGAGCTCCTCTGCTGATTTGGCTACTAAAGTTGTGTCGTCAACGAACAGCAAAAAATAAAATAGGGTATTCGCTAGTGATACAACTGGGGCCCATCTCATTTCAAGGAACTCTGTAAAATCATTGATATACAGGCTAAAAAGTTTCGGTGACAACATGCATCCTTGGTGAACTCCTCTGAAGGTTCTGAATGGCCTAGATACACCTATTTTAACAACAAAAACCACAGATAAAGTTATCTAACACCTGTTAATTAATAACGTAATAAAAGGCCTGGGTAGGCCTATCTTAGCAAGGTAACGGAATAAAATAGGTCTATCAGTACTATCAAATGCCTTTTCAAAGTACAAAAACGTGACAAAAAGCCTACCATTTCCCCTGCAATATTTTCCAATAAGAGCCTAGAGTATAAATGCACGATCTGTAGATGAATAATCCTTTCGGCATCTCCCTTGGGTCTCACTGACAATATTTTCCTTTTCTAGCCACAGCCCTAATCTACCATCTAGAACCTTTTCCAAAAATTTACTAATTGTTGGTACTAGACTAATAGGGTGATAGTTACCATGCTTCATCCGGTCACCCTTTTTAAATAACGGCATTATAACCGACATATTCCATGCTGTTGGCCAACTACTTGAAACCAGGACCGCATTATACAAAGTTAATAGAACTGGCAACAGGGGACCGATTAATTTCTTATACATTGTTGACGGAATTCCATCAATCCCCGGCGAAGATCCTCCACGGTGGCTCTTGATGGATTGTTTCAGGCTCATTCTCAGATATTTCCTGAATTAGCTGGTAAGAATGCTCTGGGAGGGGGAATTCACTGACCACTGCATCTATCGGCTCAGTATACACTTGCGGGTAGATGGGTGCCTGGCCAACTGAGTTTCTATGATTCTCCAGGTCTTCAAAATAAGTCGGACAAGAGTTAACTTCTGGGATCATTTTTGATTGGTCACGTGGTCAGCGTAAATACTTCCAGAATTCCTTCATAGTGGGCGATCTATAAGCTTGAAAACACTTCTCTTGTTCTTTAATTTCATATAATGCTTTCTTCCTCCTTACTAAAGCCTTGTGTTCTTTTCTAGCTAATCTAAATGTTGATAGGGCTTCTTGTCGTTGCTCTGGGCCGTTGGCATTTTTTACCTTATTTAATAAGCTAAATAGGCACAACTTACTAAGTTTGCAATCATTATCAAAAGGATCCATTTTTGGCGGCATTCGTTTCAGGACCTGATCAGCTACTTCGTGAAGGAGTTGTGACAGGCAGCCAGTAATTATTTGAGGGTCCGAAGAGAGTTCACCTAAACCCTTTAACTTACCCAAAATCTCTTCCGAGCAAAACCTATCTTTCAGCGTTTTTTATTCTTCATCAGTCCAATCTTTTCGTAACCGCCTTATAGCTTGAGCTCGGGGTATATGGCAAGAATGAGAGAGAGAAGGAACATTAAACATCCTAGAAAGTTGGAGAGAAGTTTAACAAATCTAGTAGTTTCTGTATCAGTTGCTGGTCTGAAGCAACGCTATAGCATTGCTTACAGTAACGGCTATTAGGCTCCAATGTTTTATTACTATATTTTCCCAGAGGCACTTCATATGAAACGGGTTGTCGTATAAACTTCGGAAGTGGATCATTCAATTGGAAATTGGAAGTTCTAGCGCCCTTTTTAAGAGTCAAAAGTGGTCAGAGGGCAACTCCCCCACACCTTTTTCCCCAAATGTATTTGATAGAAAATGGATATACAGTCATTTTGTTAAAAATAGTTCAAAGATCAGATATCAAAGACTCATAAGTCGATTCAACCCCCCAGAGCCCGGGGGCAGGCATTGTAAGTTATGCCTCGGGGGGATGTATGGTTCTTATGGAAGCTGTCCTCGTATAAACTTCAGAAGGGGCTTGTTTGATTGGAAATTGAAATTTTTAGTTCACTTTTTAAGAGTCAAATGAGATTGAAGGGTAACTGGCCCCCCTACGCCCTTTTTCCCATAATGCATCCGATAAAAATTTGAGATCGCCATTTTGTTAAAAATATTTCAAAGGTCAGATAAGAAAAACTCCGATGTGTCGACGTAATCCCCAGGACCCGGGGGCAGGTGTTGTAAGTTATGTTCTTGGGGCATATATGGTTCTTATGGAAGGGATGCTTGTATAAACTTCAGAGAGTCAATTGATTGGAAATTGAAAATTCTGGTTCAATTTTAAGAGTCAAAAGAGATCCGAGGGCAACTAGCCCCCTAGCCTTTTTGTCCCCAGACCAATCCGATACAAATTTTGAGATAGCCATTTTTTTAATATAGTTCAAGCACCAGATGATAAAACCTCCGAGGTCTCACAGAACCCCCCAGAGCCTCGGGGCAAGTGTTTTAAGTTACGCCCCGGAGGCGTATAAGGTTTTTATGTAAGGGGTGGGTGGTTGTATAAACTTCGAAGATGGCTCATTTGATTAGAAATTGAAAGTTCCAGGTCACTTTTAAGAGTCAAAAGAGATCCTAGCGCAACTAGCCACCCCTAGCCCTTTTCCCCCAAATCTATCCAATGCAAATTTTGAGAGAGCCATTTTTTAAATAGTTCAAACATAAGATAACAAAAACTCCGGGGTCGACACCTCCCCCCCCCCACCAGAGCCTGGGGGCAATTGTTTTAAGTTATGCCCCGGAGGCGTATAACAATAATAATAAT
Source organism: Artemia sp. Qi Xiang Cuo (assembly GCF_049724085.1). Lineage (NCBI taxonomy): Eukaryota > Metazoa > Arthropoda > Branchiopoda > Anostraca > Artemiidae > Artemia > Artemia sp. Qi Xiang Cuo. Next base: position 8,511,782 of record NC_142797.1, on the reverse strand, counting down.
AATAAGGGTTTTTATTAGTAGTAAGAAAGGTGCTGATTTCAAATACACATGAAAAAATACATTGAATTGCGCATAAGGTTTCAAAAATACATGAAAAAATACATTGGAATTGGGCAAGGAAAACCCATGCGTGGGACACTGTATTTACGCGTGAACATTTTTATGTACATATTGAATTTGCCACCTTTATGTTCCCTGGCAGCTTTCCATGGTTGATTACCAGACTAATTAAAAAACCGGTGTGATAAAGAGTACAGTTCCAAAAATACATCCTTTGAATAGGCAATGTGACGATCTCTAGTTTTGGCTATTGAACCTTGAAAAACATGTCTGACAAGTCTTGTACCCTCTGTATCAATTGATGACTGTCCGCGGTAAGGCATATTATGCAATCCAGTTTCGTATCTATTATTGTCTAATGGAGTACCGTTAGAAGAAACATCTCTGATTGGTTATTGAAATGGGCGTTGCCTTAGAAATCAGTCCGCTCGCTTTACACGATGGGTATGGTGGGGTATAGTCTGGTTTAGTTTTTCAAAGAGAGTGAGTATTTGACATTTTTGCAAAAAGAGATAAGGAATTCGCAAATTGGACTCTACGAACGATATTAATTAATGTTTTGAATAATAGGAGTGTGAATGATTCTAATTAGTGATTGGATTGTATGACGGTGGAGAAAAAAAAGGATTAAACTGATTAACAGTTAAGGTAACCCCGAAGGGGTTGTTAACTCAGGTAATTTGTGACTTGACCTAGCCTTACCTCTCCGATGTGGTCTGTATAATACACAAGTAACGTTTGAAAAGTATTGTCAATTTAAAATAGGATCTAACGTTCCCGTCGTTCCCCCATTTCCGAGGGGGCAGGGGAGGGTTGGAGAGGGGGAGGGGGAGTCAATTTTTGAGGTAACACATTCTAAAAGTTGGCAAGGTTTTTGTTTTTGATAAGAATTGCACAATGAATGTACGTCATGAATTCCCCCTCCCCGGGCTAGGATTATTGCCTGGCTGTGACAATGGATATTACCTCTAAATACAGAGAATTAAGGTGATAGTTAAATTGGGTTGAGTTGCACAAAGGTTCAGTAGCACGAGAGTTCAGTAGTACGAGGGTTCAATTGTACAGGGTTTCGGTTATACAGGGGTTCAGTTACATGGAGGGTTCAGTTGCACGAGGGGGAATTTGTGAATTGGAGGAAATGTGATGATAGTGTACTGTATAATACACAAGTGATGTTTTGGAGAGTATTGTCAATTTAAAATAGTTTAGAAATAAAAAAAAGTTAACAAGAAATGGCTGAAAAGTGTTTTGAGGGAGATGGGTTGCATGGAGGGTTGAGTTGCACGAGGGTTCAGTTAAAGGGGGTACAGTTACACGGGGGTTTAGTTAAATTGGGTTGAGTTGCACGAGGGTTCAGTAGCATGAGAGTTCAATAGCACGAGGGTTTCAGTTGTACAGGGTTTCGGTTATACAGGGGTTCAGTTACATGGAGGGTTCAGTTGCACGAGGGGGGATTTGCGAGTTGGAGGAGATGGGATGATAGTGTACTGTATAATACACAAGTGATGTTTTGGAGAGTATTGTCAGTTTAAAATAGTTTAGAAATAAAAGAAAATTTAACAAGAAATGGCTGAAAAGTGTTTTGAGGGAGATGGGTTGCATGGAGGGTTGAGATGCACGAGGGTTCAGTTAAAGGGGGTACAGTTACACGGGGGTTTAGTTAAATTGGGTTGAGTTGCACGAGGGTTCAGTAGCACGAGAGTTCAGTAGCACGGGGGTTCAGTTGTACAAGGTTATGGTTATACAGGGGTTATGTTGCCTGGATGGTTAAGGTGCACGGAAAAGGGTGGGTAAATTGGAGGAGATGTTATGTTTGTGTACTGTAGAATGCACAAGAGTGGTTGCTATGAATTCTTAAGCTTTAAAATAGTTTAGTAGTAAAAAAAATTTAACGAGAAATGACTGAATAGTAATTTGATTGGAATGGGATTGCTTTAAGGATTGAGTTGCATGAGGGTTCAGTTGCACGAGAGTTCAGTAGCACGGGGTTCAGTTGTACGAGGTTTCGGTTATAAAGGGGTTCAGTTACATGGGGGGCTCAGTTGCACGAGGGGGGGATTTGCGAATTGGAGGAGATGGGGTGATAGTGTACTGTATAATACACAATTGATGTTTTGGTGAGTATTGTCAATTTAAAATAGTTTAGAAAATAAAAAATTAACAAGAAATGGCTGAAAAGTGTTTTGAGGGAGTTGGGATTGCATGGAGGGTTGAGTTGCACGAGGGTTCAGTTAAAGGGGGTACAGTTACACGGGGGTTTAGTAAAATTGGGTTGAGTTGCACGAGGGCTCAGTAGCACGAGAGTTTAGTAGCACGGGGGGTCTGTTGTACAGGGTTTCGGTTTTACAGGGGTTCAGTTACATGGAGGGCTCACTTGCACGAGGGTTCAGTTAAAGGGGGTATAGTTACACAGGGGTTTAGTTAAAATGGGTTCAGTTGCACGAGGGTTCAGTAGCACGGGGGTTCAGTTGTACAGGGTTTCGGTTATACAGGGGTTCAGTTACATTGAGGGTTCAGTTGCACGGGGGTTGAGTTAAATGGGGCTTGAGTTCCACGAGAGTCGACTATAAATAAGGCTTTTGCGTCTTTCTGAACTTTCTGTGAGAGGCGGGGGTAAGTATTTAATTTAAATAATTCTTAGAGGAACTGATTTTTTCTTTCTGTGAAATGCAAGAGTTGAAATATTTCAGTAGTGCTTTGTCATGGTTTAGCTTGTCACAGTTTCATTCTTTCAATCATTAGGAGTTCCCTTTGATTTTATTTCATTGATTACTTTTGTTTGCATGACCGGATTGGTGTTTGCAACTCCAAGTTGAGTTTTCAGACCTGGGTTTTTTAGATTTTCGTGGGCGTTTGCTTCCAGGGGTTTATTATTTGAGCAGTTAATTTTAGTGTTTCGTGATTTGACATTCCTTAAATCATGAATTAGAATAGTTAATTGGATGTTTGGGGATTTTCAGACCTAGGTTTTTTAGGTTTTCGTGTGTGTTTGATTCCTGGGAGTTTATTATTTGAGAAGTTAACTTTAGTATTTTGTGGTTTTACTTGCCTGAAATCATGAATTAGAATATTTAATTAGCTGTTTGACTCCTGGGGTTTATTATTTGAGAAGTTAACTTTAGTATTTTGTGGTTTTACTTGCCTGAAACCATGAATTAGAATAGTTAATTAGCTGTTTGGGTTTTTCAGACCTAGTTTTTTAGATTTGCATGGGTGTTTGATTCCTGGGGTTTATTATTTGAGAAGTTAACTTTAGTATTAGGTGGTTTTACGTGCCTGAAATCATGAATTAGAATAGTTAATTTATCTCATTGGGTTTTCAGACCTAGTTTTTTTAGATTTTCGTGGGTGTTAGGTTCCTGGGATTTATTATTTGAGAAGTTAACTTTAGTATTTCGTATTTGACTTGCCTGAAATCATGAATTAGAATATTTAATTGGCTGTTTGGGGATTTTCAGACCTAGGTTTTTTAGGTTTTCGTTTGTGTTTGACTCCTGGGGTTTATTATTTGAGAATTTAACTGCAGTATTTTGTGCTTTTACATGCCTGAAATCATGAATTAGAATATTTAATTAGCTGTTTAGGGTTTTCAGACCTAGGTTTTTTTAGATTTTCGTGGATGTTTGACTCCTGGGGTTTATTATTTGAGAAGCTAACTTTAGTATTTTATGGTTTTACGTACCTGAAATCATGAATTAAAATAGTTAATTACCTGTTTAGGGTTTTCAGACCTAGGTTTTTTGGATTTTCGTGTGTGTTTGACTCCTGGGGTTTATTATTTGAGAAACGAAATTTAGTATTTTGTGGTTTTACGTGCCTGAAATCATGAATTAGAATAGTTAATTAGCTGTTTGGGTTTTCAGACCTAGATTTTTAGATTTTCGTGGGTGTTAGGTTCCTGGGGTTTATTATTTGAGAAGTTAACTTTAGTATTTCATGGTTTGACGTGCCTGAAATCATGAATTAGAATAGTTAATTAGCTGTTTGGGTTTTCAGACATAGTTTTTTAGTTTTTAGTGGGCTTTAGGTTTCTTTTATTTATTATTTGAGAATTTTTCTTGAGTATTTAATAGTTTGACGTGCCTGAAATCATGTAACAGAATTTTTAACTGACGGTTTTGCAAGCTTAATTCCTAGGTTTGTTAGTTTTTCGTGTGTGTTTGACCGCTGGATTTTATTAGTTGAAAAGATAAATTTAGTATTTTGGTATTTTACTCGCCTGAGATCATGAATTAGAAAATTTAATTAGTTGTTTGGGTTTTCAGACCTAGTTTTTTTAGATTTTAGTGGGTGTTAGGCTCCTGGGGCTTATGATTTGAGACGCGGACTTGAGTATTTCGTGATTTAAAGTGCCTGAAATAATGAGAGAGAATAGTTAACCAGAGGTTAGGGTTTACATACATATTTTCTTAGATGTTCAGGGACTTTCTGCTACTGTTATTTATTATTTTAGACGTTAAGTTTAGTATTTCATAGTTTGATTTGTCTAAAATCATGAATTAGAATATTTAATTGGCTGTTTGGGGATTTTCAGACCTAGGGTTTTAGATTTTCGTGTGTGTTTGACTCCTGGGGTTTATTATTTGAGAAGTTAACATTAGTATTTTGTGGTTAAGTCAACTCTTGGATACACAATACGGAAATTTCATTCAAGAAATTATGAAAATATTTGTAAGTAAGTAACAAGCTCTTTATTGATTTCACCTCTTGAATATACAGTACAGATACTTCATTCAAGAAACGTGATTAAACACGTTTTGAAACTACATGCTATTTGCTTGCCTTTCCTTGGCACCGATTTTTGTACGTATCTTAAAATGACAAAATATGCCTACGGCTCTAACAATTGTACTCTATTATTGGTCAGTTATATGATATGGCCGTCCCATTGGTATTCTATGATCCGGTTATTGACACTACCTAGTCTATTGCATGTATTATATGTGTATTTTTTACGCAGTGGTACAATACACCCATAAGTCATATCTTTAAAAAAAAGTGGAGACGGAGAAGTTGAATAAAGTGTGTTCATATAATAAAGTTATTGCAGCATTGAATGCCGACAAGGAGAAGTATTTAAACTATGAAGGAAGTACAAGTGGTAGTACTATTTGAAATATATGCATGCATTGTCATGACACTAAGGAATTAAATTTCATCGGACTAGCGAAAAAATTCAACTCTTATGCTGGTGGTTACTCGAGATTGAGATCTCCAGAGATGATTGCACTCAAAGAGAATACCAATATAAAAATAATCGTTGATGATAGAGGACAACTCCTTGCTACTGTTGCAGGCAACACATTACCTACCCATACATCCTATCGTCAGCTTTCGGGTATTAGCATTCAACGGAAGATCAATAAAAGAAAGGCCTACTCTTCTACTAATATCGTAAACCATATCTTGTCTACGTGCCGAAACTGTTACCTATGTAAAAATAATGTGATAATAGACAGTGAAATTGCCAGTAAAATAAAAAGGGCATTGTCAGAAAATATCACTATGGAATATAAAGATGAATCGATGAAAAACAAAGCACCAGCAAACGTTGCTGCCATTGATCAAACAGTCAATGAACCAAATAATACCAAAGACGAAAAGCATATTCAGCCTGTTGATGAGACACCAGTAAAAATTGTGTATGACTAAATGGAATAGTGATTATTCTACTGATTACGAACTAAGAGAAGACAATGGCTACAATATCAAGAGAGAACATGGTGAACTATTTTATGGAACAGATTCCAAATGTCCTAAGTTAATCATTGATATTAATAATGTATCATAATATATTTTGTATTAATATTCTACATAGTATTATCTCATTAAAAATATATTATGCATTACCTTGTTATGTGTTCATTATTTTTAGAGTAAGCTAGCATATCAAACGTTTAGAATGTCTATTAAAACATCGGAGATGTAAGAAAAGGAATTTGCATACATCTATTGTCAGACACATGGGATAACATTGACAAAATCTAGGCATCCTTTGTTGGATATGTTGAATAAAATATGCAAAGTCGACATAGCTTTATTTCATTTTTTTAAGGTTAATTTAGGCGAGGTTTGTTTTTTTCTCTTTATCAAAAAAAATGTTCACAGATATACAAAATGTAGAAATTTAATTCAAGAAGTTATGAAAAAATTGTCAGTAAGTTAAAGTTTCTTTCTAGAAGTCAACTCTTAGATACACAATACGGAAGTTTCATTCAATAATTTATGAAAATACTTGTGAGTAAGTAATAAACTCTTTATTGATTTCGCCTCTTGAATATACAGTACAGATACTTCATTCAAGAAACTCGATTAAACACGTTTTGAAACTACATGCTATGTGCTTGCCTTTTCCTTGGTACCCTTCCGAACGAGTGGGAATTCCCCACTGCCTCATACGCATTGCAAAAAAGTGACTAGAACGAAAACTCCATGTTTTAAACCAGACTGGTTTCTCAGACAACACCCATTTTTAGGGACCAATCAGAGACATCGAAAGAAATGCCCCCTCCAGCGATTTCTCGGATATTTTGAATAAAATATGCAAAGTCGACATAGCTTTATTTCATTTTTTTAAGGTTAATTTAGACGAGGTTACGTGCGCGCACCTAACCTCGTCTAAATTAACCTTAAAAAAATGAAATAAAGCTATGTCGACTTTGGTTCATTGACTGTTTGATCAATGGCTGTAACGTTTGCTGGTGCTTTGTTTTTCATCGATTCATCTTTATATTCCATAGTTATATTTTCTGACAATGCCCTTTTTATTTTTCTGGCAATTTCACTGTCTATTATCACATTATTTTCACATAGGTAACAGTTTCGGCACGTAGACAAGATATGGTTTACGATATTAGTAGAAGAGTATGCCTTTCTTTTTTAACATACCTTTGAATGCTAATACCCGAAAGCTGACGATTAGATGTATCAGTAGGTAATGTTTTACCTGTATCAGTAGCAAGGAGTTGTCCTCTATCATCAACGATTATTTTTATGTTGGCATTCTCTTTAAGTGCATTCATCTCTGGGGATCTCAATCTCGCATAACCACCAACATAAGAGTTGAATTTTTTCGGTATTCCAAAGAAATTTAATTCCTTACTGTCATGACAGTGCATTCATACATTTCCAATAGTGCTACCACTTGTACTTGTTTCATAGTTTAAATACCTCTCCTTGTCGGCATTTAATGCCGCAATAACCTTGTTATATGAACACACTGCAATCAACTTCTTCGTCTCTACTTTTTTTTAAAGATATTTACTTATGGGTTTAATATACAACTGCGTAAAAAATACTCATATAAAGCATGCAATAGACAAGCTTGTGTCGATAACCGGATCGTAGAATACCAATTGGAAAGCCACATCGTATCTCAGACCAATAATAGAGTACAATTGTTAGAGCCGTAGGCATATTTTGTCATTTTAAGATACGTACAAAAATCGGTGACAAGGAAAGGCAAGCAAATAGCATGTAGTTTCAAAACGTGTTTAATCACGTTTCTAGAATGAAGTATCTGTACTGTATATTCAAGAGGTGAAATCAATAAAGAGCTTGTTACTTACTTACAAATATTTTCATAATTTCTTGAATGGAATTTCCGTATTGTGCATCCAAGAGTTGACTTAACCACAAAATACTAAAGTTAACTTCTCAAATAATAAACCCCAGGAGTCAAACACACACGAAAATCTAAAAAACCTAGGTCTGAAAATCCCCAAACAGCCAATTAAATATTCTAATTCATGATTTCAGGCTAGTCAAACTATGAAATACTAAAGTTAACTTCTCAAATGATAAATCCCAGGAACCTAACACCCACGAAAATCTGAAAAACTAGGTCTGAAAACCCAAACAGATAATTAACTAGTATAATTCCTGATTTCAGGCACGTCAAATCACGAAATACTAAAGTTAACTTCTCAAATAATAAACCCCAGGAACCTAACACACACGAAAATCTAAAAAACTAGGTCTGAAAACCCAAACAGCTAATTAACTATTCTAATTCATGATTTCAGGCACGTAAAACCACAAAATACTACAGTTAACTTCTCAAATAATAAACCCCAGGAGTCAAACACACACGAAAATCTAAAACACCTATGTCTGAAAATCCCCAAACAGCCAATTAAATATTCTAATTCATGATTTCAGGCAAGTCAAACTATGAAATACTAAAGTTAACTTCTCAAATAATAAATCCCAGGAGCCGAACACCCACGAAAATCTAAAAAACTGTATCTGAATACCCAAACAGCTAATTAAATATTCTAATTCATGATTTCAGGCACGTAAAAGCACTAAATACTAAAGTTAACTTCTCAAATAATAAACCCCGGGAACCAAACACCCACGAAAATCTAAAAAACTAGGTCTGAAAACCCAAACAGCTAAGTAAATATTCTAATTTATGATTTCAGGCACGTAAAACCATAAAATACTAAAGTTAACTTCTCAAATAATAAACCCCAGGAGTCAAACACACACGAAAATCTAAAAAATCTAGGTCTGAAAACCCTAAACAGGTAATTAAATATTCTAATTCATGATTTCAGGCACTTAAAATCATAAAATACTAAAGTTAACTTCTCAAATAATAAACCCCAGGAGTCAAACATCCACGAAAATCTAAAAAAAAACTAGGTCTGAAAACCCTAAACAGCTAATTAAACATTCTAATTCATGATTTCAGGCACGTAAAACCACAAAATACGAAAGTTAACATCTCAAATAATAAACCCCAGGAGTCAAACCCACACGAAAACCTAAAAAACCGAGGTCTCAAAATCCCTAAACAGCCAACTCACTATTATAATTCATTATTTCAGGCACGTCAAATACGAAATTCTATAGTTAACTTCTCAAATAATAAATCCCAGGACCCTAACACCCACGAAAATCTAAAAAAACTAGGTCTGAAAACCCAAACAGCTAAATTAACTATTCTAATTCATTATTTAAGGCACGTAAAACCACAAAATACTAAAGTTAACTTCTCAAATAATAAACCCCAGTAACCTAACACCCACGAAAATCTAAAAAACTAGGTCTGAAAACCCAAACAGATAATTAACTATTCTAATTCATGGTTTCAGGCACGTAAAACCACAAAATACTAAAGTTAATTTCTCAAATAATAAAACCCAGGAGTCAAAGAGCTAATTAAATATTCTAATTCATGATTTCAGGCAAGTAAAACCACAAAATACTAAAGTTAACTTCTCAAATAATAAACTCCCAGGAGTCAAACACACACGAAAACCTAAAAAACCTAGGTCTGAAAATCCCCAAACATCCAATTAAATATTCTAATTCATGATTTCAGGCATGTCAAATCACGAAATACTAAAGTTAACTTCTCAAATAATAAACCCCGGGAACCAAACACCCACGATAATCTAAAAAACGTAGGTCTGAAAACCCAACTTGGACTTGCAAACACCAACCCGGACATGCAAACAAAAAGAATCAATGACATAAAATCAAAGTGAACTTTGAAAGATCAAGAGAATGTAACTGTGACAAGCTAAACCACGACAAAGCACTACTGAAATATTCCAACTCTTGCATTTCAATGAAAGAAAAACTCAATTCCTTATAGAATTATTTAAACTAAATACTTGCCCCCGCCTCTCACAGAAAGTTCAGAAAGACACAAAATCCTTATTTATAGTCGACTCTCATGGAACTCAAGCCCCATTTAACTCAACCCCCGTGCAACTGAACCCTCCGTGTAACTGAACCCCTGTACAACTGAACCCCTGTACAACTGAACCCCCGTGCTACTGAACCCTCGTGCTACTGAACCCTCGTGCAACTCGACCCAATTTAACTAAACCCCTGTGTAACTATACCCCATTTAACTGAACCCTCGTGCAAGTGAGCCCTCCATGTAACTGAACCCCTGTATAACCGAAACCCTGTACAACTGAACCCCCGTGCTACTGAACTCTCGTGCTACTGAACCCTCGTGCAACTCTACCCAATTTAACTAAACCCCCGTGTGACTGTACCCCCTTTAACTGAACCCTCGTGCAACTCATCCCTCCATGCAATCCCATCTCCCTCAAAACACTTTTCAGCCATTTCTTGTTAATTTTTTTTTTCTAAACTATTTTAAATTGACAATACTCACCAAAACATCAATTGTGTATTATACAGTACACTATCACCCCATCTCCTCCAATTCGCAAATCCCCCCTCGTGCAACTGAACCCCCGTGCTACTGAACCCTCGTGCTACTGAACCCTCGTGCACCTCGACCCAATTTAACTAAACCCCCGTGTAACTGTATCCCCTTTAACTGAACCCTCGTGCAGCTCAACTCTCCATGCAATCCCATCCCCCTCAAAACACTTTTCAGTCATTTCTTGTTAATTTTTTTTTATTTCTAAACTATTTTAAATTGACAATACTCACCAAAACATCACTTGTGTATTATACAGTAAACTATCACCCCTTCTCCTCCAATTCGCAAATCCCCCCTCGTGAAACTGTACCCTCCATTTAACTGATCCTCTGTAGACCCAAAAACCTGCACTACCGAACCCCCGTTTTTCAGACCTCTCGGTCTAGTGAACCCTCGAGCAACTCAATCCAATAAAACGCCACCAATATGGCACTGTACTCCTGGGAGACGACTCGTCGGGCCTGTCAAATCCCCTTCCAACCCATCTCCCTAACAACACTTTTAAGCCATTTGTTGCTAATTTTGGTTGTATATCTAAACTATCCTAAATTGACAATACTCTCCAAAACAACACTTGTGCATTATACAGTACACTTTCATCCCATCTCCTCCAATTCGCAAATCCCCCCTCGTGCAACTGAACCCTCCCTGTAACTGAACCCCTGTATAACCAACACCCTCTACAACTGAACCCCCGTGCTACCGAACACTCGTGCTACTGAAACCTCCTTCAACTCTCCCCAATTTAACTCAACCCCCGTATACCTGGACCCCCTGTAACTGACCCCTCGTGCATCTCAACCTTCCATGCAACCCATCACCCTCAGAACACTTTTCAGCCATTTCTGGTTAATTTTTTTTATTTCTAAACTATTTTAAATTGACAATACTCTCCAAAACATCACTTGTGTATTATACAGTACACTATCATCCCATCTCCTCCAATTCGCAAATCCCCCCTCGTGCAACTGAACCCTCCATGTAACTGAACCCCTGTATAATCGAAACCCTGTACAATTGAACCCTCGTACTACTGAACTCTCGTGCAACTGAACCTTTGTGCAACTCAACCCAATTTAACTATCACCTTAATTCTCTGTATTTAGAGGTAATATCCATTGTTACAGCCAGGCAATAATCCTAGCACGGGGAGGGGGAATTCATGACGTACATTCATTGTGCAATTCTTATCAAAAACAAAAACCTTGCCAACTTTTAGAATGTGTTACCTCAAAAATTGACTCCCCCTCCCCCTCTCCTACCCTTCCCTGCCCCCTCAGAAATGGGGGAACGACGGGAACGTTAGATCCTATTTTAAATTGACAATACTTTTCAAACGTTACTTGTGTATTATACAGACCACATCGGAGAGGTAAGGCTAGGTCAAGTAACAAATTACCTGAGTTAACAACCCCTTCGGGGTTACCTTAACTGTTAATCAGTTTAATCCTTTTTTTTCTCCACCGTCATACAATCCAATCACTAATTAGAATCCTTCACACTCCTATTATTCAAAACATTAATTAATATCGTTCATAGAGTCCAATTTGCGAATTCCTTATCCCTTTTGGCAAAAATGTCAAATACTCACTCTCTTTGAAAAACTAAACCAGACTATACCTACCATACCCATCGTGTAAAGCGAGCGGACTGGTTTCTAAGGCAACACCCATTTCCGTGATCAATCAGAGATGTTTCTTCTAACGGTACTCCATTAGACAATAATAGATAGGAAACTAGATTGCATAATATGCCTTCCCGCGGACAGTCATCTAATGATAAAGAGGGAAAAAGACTTTTCAGAAATGTTTTTCTAGGCTCAATAGCCAAAACTAGAGATCATTACATTGCCTATTCAAAGGATGTATTTTTGGAACTGTACTCTTTATCACACCGGTTTTTTAATTAGTCTGGTAATCAACCATGGAAAGCTGCCAGGGAACATAAAGGTGGCAAATTCAATATGTACATAAAAATGTTCACGCGTAAATACAGTTTCCCATACATGGGTTTTCCTTGCCCAATTCCAATGTAATTTTTCATGTATTTTTGAAACCTTATGCACAATTCAATGTATTTTTTCATGTGTATTTGAAATCAGCACCTCTGTTACTACTTTTATTTAAATCAAACAAATAAATAAATCTACCAGCAGAAGCAAACTTGTTTAGGCTATACACCCTTCAAAAAAAAAACATTATATATACATCGCTATCAACGACATAAAAAAAAAAAAAAAAAAAAGCACGGCACAACCTTCTTCAACTTAGGGCGACTCCTTATTTGAGGAGTGATCGTATAAACTTCGAAGGTGGCTCATTTCGAAGGTGGGACTCAAATGATTAGAAATTGAAAATTTCAGTTCCCTTTTTAAGAGTCAAAAGTGATCAGATGGCAAATAGCCCCTCCCTCCCCCCCCTCTCATTTCCTTTTTCTCCAAATGCATCTGATAAAAACTTTGAGATAGGCATTTTGTTCAAAATAGACCAAAGATCATATAACTAAAACTCCGAGGTTTGCACAACCTCCCCCCAGAACACCGGGGTAAGTGTTGTGAACTATGCTCTGGGGGCAATAAGGTTTTTATGGATAGGGGGTGGGGGTTGTACAAACTTCTGAGGGGACTCATTTGATTGAAAATTGAAAGTTCTAATTTGTCTTTCTAAGAGTCAAAAGGAATTGGAGGGCAACTAGCCCCTCCCCCTGCCCTCTTTTCCCCCAATCCATCCGATCAAGTTTTTGAGATAGCCATTTTTTTAATAAGTTAAAAAGGCAGATAACAAAAAATTCCAGGGTCAACACAACCCCCAAGAGCAGGGAACAAGTGTTGTCAGTTATACGCTAGGGCCATATAAGGTTTTTATACGAGGTTTTTTTTTAAATAGTTCAAAGATCAGATAAGCCCGACCCTCACCATCACTCCAAAAAATCTTATTAGTGATATTTTAGTCCGAAATTTATACAAGCTGGCTCCTGTTTCTCCATAGCCCGGTCCTCCTCCTTTTGCCCCTAAAAAGGAAACTCATTAACGATATTTTATTCCAAAAATATGGGAGCTGACCCCCTGGCCCGACCCCCCCCCCCTCTGCGCACAAAAACGATTTATTATTCCAAAAATCATAGCAGACTCCTGGTCCTCCCTTCATGGCCCAACCCCCCTAAAAAAAACTAATCAACGATGTTTTATTCCAAAAATCATAGGAGCTGACTCCTTGCCCGACCCCCCTCCCCAAACAACTTATTGACGATATTTTATTCCAAAAATTATGGGAACTCACTCTGACCCTCCTTTCCCCCCCCCTCTAAAAACACTTATTAACGATATATTACTCTAAAACTTATGGGAGTTGACCCCCGACCCTCTATGGCCCGATCCCCTTACCCCTCGAAAAAACTTATCAATGATAAATCATGGGAGCTATCCCCGTGTCCTCCCTCAATGGTCGGATCCCCCCCCCCAAAAAAAGAAGAAGAAGAAAGACAACTTATTAATGATGTTTTATCCCAAAAATATGGGAGCTGACCCCTGGTCCTTCCTCCATCACCCGACCTCTACCCCAAAACAAATTATTAACGATTCTTTATTCCAAAAATCATGAGAGCGGACCCCTGGTCTTCCCTCCATGACCCCCCCCCCCCGCGCTCCAAAAACAAAAAACTTATCAGAGATGTTTTATTCCAAAAATCATGGGAGATGACCCCTAGCCTCCCTCCATGGCCTGAACCCCCCCCCCCTAAAAAAAGACTTATTAACGGTATTTTATTCCAAAAATCATGGGAGCTAACCCCTGGCCCTCCCTCGATGGCCCGACTCCCACCTTAAAAAGCAACAACAACTTATAAATGATATTTTATTCAGAAAATCATAGGAACCGATCCCTAGCCCTCTCTTAATGGACCGACCCCCCCCCCTGCAAAAAAATAATAACAGCTTAATAGTGATATTTTATTCCAATACTCTTGGGATCTGACCCCTGGCTCTCCCTCCATGGCCTGACCCCCCCCCCCCCTCTCCCTCCTTCCAAAAACAATTTATTGAAGATACTTTATTCCAAAAATCATGGGAGCTGACCCCTAACCTGACAATTAACGACATTTTATTACAAGTTTCATGAGAGCTGACCCCTGTCCCTTTCTCAATAGTCCCCCTCCCCCTTTAACAAACAACTAATTAACGATACTGTATTCCAAAAATCGTGGGAATTCAGTTTAATTTTATTATCTCTTTCCAAGATTTTTCAAGACACCTATAGTTTTTACTACAAACAAGAGTTTGGCGACTGGCCGTTTCCCTAAGGGTAAAAGCATAAACGCTACTGCATATTTGGTAGTTTAGTAAAATGAATTATATTACAAGTAATTTTTTCTGTAATATTTACAACATTAAAATAAAATGTAAATTGCTGTGAAATAAAATCTTGAGCTTATGAGCTTTCTACAATTGATATCATTATTTATCAAATATTTAGTTTAATTTTTTTAGTTCTTGTCAAGACTGTTTCCCGGCACATATAGTTTTATTTTGGAATAAAAAAATTATTTTGAAATCGGGAATTTGAAAAACTTGAAACTTTAGCAATCGAAAATGAAAATAAAATTACAGTGAATAAAATATTGAACGGATGATCTTTCAACTATTAAAATCAATATATATATATATATATATATATATATATATATATATATATATATATATATATATATATATATATATATATATATATATATATAATATATATATATATATATATATATATATATATATATATATATATATATATATATATATATATATATATATATATATATATATCCAATATTCAGTTTGATTTTGTACGTGCTTTCCAAGACTGTTCAACACACATTTAGTTTTCAGTAAGCGCAAATGATGAGTAGGTTTTAGACTTTTACAGTAAAAAGAAGCAGGCAATACTCAAACTCTTGTTTGTAGTGATGTTTGTTTGTTTCAAGCTTGATTTGAATATGCAATTTAAGTTTCACTCGATTTAAGATTTATTTATTCATTTATATAAGTACTTATTGTATGTTTGTTTGCTATGATTGTCTATTTAATTTCTGTTCGTTTTTGGTTTCATTTATACTTCAATAGCAAAATATTTTGCTCGTTTTAAGCCTGGTTTGCATATTCAAATTAAGTTTTTCTCGTATTAAGATTTATTTATTCATTTATATTAGTACCTGTTCTTTGTCATTTTGCTATGAATGTTTATTCAATATCTACCCGTTTTGGGTTTCATTTATTCTTTACTAGTAACTTCTGGTCGTTTTGAGTTTAAGTTATTGTAGGTTTCTATTTCTTCTAATCTGAACTTTAATATGTCCTTTACTTGTCATTGAAAATCTTCTTTTTCGGGCGGTTTTTTAATTAATTCCAAAAACATTGATTTAATAGAAGGTGGCCAAAGATAAGACTTGAAACTAGATTGTGACGGAGATAACAACAAAGGCGATGCTCGTCTGCCAAGTTTTCCAAATATCTTTACTGTAATCTAAAAACAATTAAAATAATAGTGGGACATAGCAGTACGATACACAGAATTATAGATATTCATATAGATTTTGAACCGCTGAAGGCGAATAGCATTAATTGAGGTGCTAGCAGGCTTGTAAGCCCCTCAAAGATTATTCTTTCTCCTACAACTCCTAAGATGACCACGGGTTATCCCAGGATTTAGAAGAACGGCCCTCTTGGATCTACGATTAGGAGGCAAAATAGGGCAAATATCAAGAACAGCCTCTTTAATAGATTCATAAAAGGTATCAAATAAACTGCAAAAATCAGAATCATTCCCAAAATTCCCTAAGAGTTTTCTGCCAATCCTGACCTAAGAAGAGCTAACTTGACCTCACCAAATGTAAAGGACATTTTAGTAGATCAGTGAATCCTCCTTATAGCTATATTTCCAAAGCAGTAGCTACAGTAAATAGGGAATTTATCAGAAATGTCATTTACTAAGACACAATTTTGGATCATAGTAGCCGTACAGAAGATATTGTCAATCAAAGACGCTGTACACTCTTTTTATACGAGCTGGGATACCTACTGAATGTTTTTGAATGTTTAATGTACAATAATCAATTCTTGGAAATCTCAGCAATTAAGACACCAAAATTTATTTAACAGATTTTCTTATTTTTCTACGTTATAATTATAGGAAAATGTTTAAATATATTTAGTTTTACTAAAGGACAAGCGGTGCAATTGCCTTTAGTAGGTCTACAGACAAGGAGGAGTCCTAGTTTTTCAGAATTCTAAAAATTAAGGGAAATATAAGAACAGTTTATTTGAACCAATATTCCAGAAATATGTTGTATAAGCTGTCAAGCAGTAATTTTTAGTCGTTGTAAGTTTCATACTTCCATTAAAAAAAACTTCGTTTTTCAATTAATTGACAAAAGTTAAGTTCATTCCTTGAATAAACGGTAGAAAGTGTTGTCATGTTTTTAAGGCGGGAGGAGGGGAGGCTTCCAGTTTGCAAAATTCTCACTGAAAAATTGTTTGATTCATTAAAAATAAAAACGGTGTTCCCACAGATGGGCTGAATTATGTTTTTTTTCCTTGCTCCAAGTGTTGCTTGCTGTAAGTAAAAAATTTTATTTTGAAATACAGACCTAGAAGTTTGAATATAATTTTTTTTCTTTTTATAGTGTTACATTTAATTAACTTCAACAAAAATTTAAATATCAAAATACAATGGAATTTTTGTCCTAATGGTTACATAAGGATATATTACATATTCTTATGTAACCATTCTTTTCACAAAGTGAAAAAATAATTGTTACTTTCTGTTGAAGAAAATGTTTTGTTCTGCAATTTTCTTTCCTTAAAAAATCGTCAGAAACAAAAACGTACACTCAGTGTTAGGTATAAACAAGACACCAGATAAAAACTTTATTTTAACACGCTGTTTTTAATATCCCGTTTACTATATCTAATTGAAGCTTATGCATTAGGAACTTCTCTGTCGTCCACCAAAAATTTCACATGTTGCACAAACCACAAATTCATGGAAACTATCTACCTTAGTTTTTTTTAAAGGTAGTTTAGCTGAATTGTCTTTGGGAGACGGTAAAAAAATGCAGACTGTCGATAATACATAAAATCAGCTGTTACCTTAAAAAACCATACTGAAAACAGTTTTTGATTTTAAAAAAGCAATTTTACCAAAAAAAAACATTAACTTTTTTTCAAGCGGGAGATCCACATATTTTGGAGATTATTTTAGCTTTCAATAAGTAGTTTGACACACAAGATGATACAAAAGAAAGTAATGTTTTGGGCATTTTTCTTTGGAAATAGATGCTAATTTAAAAATAGAAAAAAGTGAAACAAATAAGAAGAACCTTAGTTTGCCTTTAAAAAAACGTCCCCTAGATATATTCAGCAAAGTAATGACGGAAATTCTGCCCAATTCAGCACATCAATTATCTTAAAGGCATTCCACACCCGGGGCTAAACGAAAACCAGAAGTCCTCCAATAAATAAGGGAGAAGTAATAGGGGAAAAATTGACGAAGGAGCTTTATGAAAGGGTGTAGAGTAAAGCTCTGAGCTGTGCGAGAAGTAGCAACTGTAGCTGCACTTGCCTCAGACGGTGCTTTGATAGTATAGTCTGTAGTAGCTGCTTATCAAACATCATAGAATTCACTTACCACCCTGCAAATGATTTTATATGGTAAGACAGTAAGTAAGAAAGTTCTGAATAATATATCAGAAAAAAACATTATGACCCTCTGTTAAAAACATGCTAAATGGATGTATCCACGTGAATTGGATGCCTCCACATGAATTTGTGTTTTCGCGCTGGATCTGTTCAAAGAAAGTATGTTTTTGCTGCCATCCTCCTCTAATCCATCTCCTGTTGAACTTGATAAAGAGCCTTAGTTCAATTTTGCCTTTCAATCAGAGAAGAACTTGATGGACAAGTCCACTTTTTGATGAACAAATAGTTTTTTTTTACATAGATAGGAAGTAAATATGAGTTCAACTCTCATCCTATGAAAACAGGCCCTAAGATGGCTAGGCAGCACAGTATAAATGTAAATATAACATTAAAAATTCCTATGCTATTCGCTGAAGATTTTGGGATTCATCAGTCTTATACGAAGACTGATCAGTCTTAAAAATCACCTCAATGGGGAAAATTTCAGAAGAACAGTAAAACTTTTAACAAGCACATGATAAATTGGGAGAAAAGTTCAAAAATCTGGAATAAACACGGGAAATTTCCCAAAGTTCTACAACGAAAATTGCCGAGTTTTGACCCGATTTAGACCAGTGGCTGATCCAGGAGGGGGGTGTGCCCCTCTAACACACTCTAAAGTAGAGTAATTGACTTAATCAACGCATATTTGCGTTAATTTAACTTGCTCCTAACGCAAATTTATCAGATCAACCTATTTTGTCCTCCCCCCTGAAAAAATTCTGGATCCGCCACAGATTTGGACCTTCATAGTCTCACACCTTTCTTCATGATTCCACCTTTTTTATTATTCTTATTACAGGCATTGTAATATGAATAATGAAACAATTGACCATTGCCTATTTGAATGTAATATGCTGACGTCTGCACAACATACCTTGCTTTGTAAACTGTTAAAATACTTCAAACACCCCAAAATCCCACTATCAGCCAAGAGCCTAGCCAACTATACCTGCACACAGAGCATAGAAATCGACATCTATCATCTTATATTTGAACTCCTAGAGTCGAAAAATCTGCTGAAAGATATTCACCCCTTACTTCCCTTTTCACCCCAGTGACAATTCACCCCTTACTTCCCTTTTCAACTTTCTAAAGTGATATTTTGAGAAACCATTGAATGAGGACCTAAGTGACATTTACTGTCAAGAAAGGTCCGAAATCCTGCTGCTGCTGAAAGATATCTGAATATATGTAATAAATATGAGGCAATCAAGCCAGTAGCTCTGTAGCCCACAGAGTGAAGCAAAAGGAAAAGGGCTAAATAGTTTTACTGAAAAGCCCACTTGCTGTTAAATAGAAGAAGAAGAAGAACCTTTTTTATTATTTACGCTATGGTACGAAAGCTCATAATCAACAACAACAGCAACCTTATAAGAAAATCGAAATATATTTTCTTGTGATTATTATCTCTTCTAATCAGCAGTTGTACCAAGCCAATTCTGCTCAAGTCATCCTCAGGGCTATACTGTGGTGTCTATCCTCCCCATAGTATAGTGCAGACGGTTTGATATCATCTATTTTCCCTTCTTGTTTTTAGTTTTATTTTTGTGTTTTAAAGCTTTTTCCAATAGGCAATGATTATAAGTCCTCCAAAAAAAAAAATCCCCCCAGATCCCAAATCAAATTCCAGTGACAGAGTCATAGTGAAAGATACCCATTCTAGCTGGTCAAGCACCCTTCCTCAAAGTTCTAATGATAGCTCCAATTCGGCAAATAGGACAATGATAAGTGTAGGGGCTAATGTAACCATAAACGATGATAATGGGTTTCAAGAGGTCCTCTCTAGAAGTTCTAAAAAAAGGAAAAAAATCTCCCCAATTAAAAGCATTTCCCCTCTCCCTGCCCAAGATTCTCCCTCCAAAAACTTAGTAATTTACCTTAAAATCACTCCCACTACCCCCTTTGAAATGAAAATGATCACTGCAATAAGAGTTGCAACTTTTAAATTGCTAAAATCAAAGTTCTCTCTTAACATTAACCGTGATGGATCTCTGCTAATAGCTGTAGAAGAGCAGAAATCAGCAGATACAATAATTAACCTTAAATCCCTTCTGAATACCCCAATTATTGCATCTAATTGGAACCCAAAACAATCACCAACAAAAATAGTAATTCATCATGGTCCCCCCAGAGATATCTACTCAGGAGTTAAAAAAAGGCCTCTCAGATAGGGCTGGAAACACAATCCAAGTTGAGGATGTTAACCAACTTGGTAAACCTAACTAATGGCATAGAAATAGCAGCTTCTTCTTAGTCACCCTAATGGATAAAACTGACATCCCAGAAAAATTAATCCTATTTGGGCAAATCAAACCACACAAGGAATACAAACCTAAGCCTATTCAGTGTCAGAAGTGTTTCAAACTGGGACACATGACAAACAAATGCAATGAAATTCTCCAAGAGTGTAGTAATTGTAAATCTTTCCATCCTATAGAGCTGACAACTTGCAACAACACTCAGCCTACATGCATCAATTGCAAAGGCCCACATGAATCTACAAATAAATCATTATGCCCTGCATACAAGAAAAGAGCTCTAACACTCCAAATATCAATAGAAAAGGCCATCCCATACCCCTTTGCAGCAATGGAAGCAAATGCTGCCCAACGATAGCAAATAAAGCCTGCAATGAAACCAACTAAAACCTCCAAGTCAAACGCCCCCAATGCATCAAGCACCCCATATAAAACGCCATCTTCTAAGCCCCCTAGCTCAAATCCCTATCAGAAGGAATCACCAAGCCAACAAGCCTCCTTGTCCGGTGAGATGAGGCCAGCCTGGCCCTCCCTCCCAAGAAGAAACAAACCAGAAACACTACCAGGAATCAGTCCCTTAACCAACAAACAGGATGCACTACCAAAAATGCAATCCCCAAATATATGCTTATTCATTCTAAACTGTAATGCAGTTCAGCCCATTAACATACATCAACTACAGAAAACAAAAATTATTGCAGAATTGGCAAAAATCTACATCCCAGATGATATGCTCATTCAAGCAAAAAAAGATCTTGCTTTACTTTTAACAAAGCTGAACATTGATACACAGTCATATGAAGAATAAATCAACAACACAACATTTATCAATACTCCAATGGAATGTAAGATCACTCACAGAAAATAAGCTAAATGAACTAATATCATTTATGAATAATAATTCCATTAATATTGCTTGCCTCCAGGAAACTCATTTAACCCAAAATCAACAAATTAAGTCTCTGGGATATACTATCCTGAGAAAGGATAGATCTTCAGAGAGAAAAGGAGGAGGTGTAGCTTTATTAGTTAATAATAATATAAAATTTTGTGGCATCAATTTTCCAGATTTTGAAAATGATGTTGATGTAATTGGTATAAGTGTTTGGCTGAATAATTTAAAAACATACATAATAAGCTTTTATAACCCTAATGGCCAAACTACAGATGCCAAGGATTTCTTTAATTATATAAATAATTCTAATATGTTAAAAAATATTATTATTTGTGGTGATTTCAATGCCCACAGCCTTTTGTGGGGGAATAAACCAGCAAATAAAGCTGGTAAATTTATTGAGCATATGACTTCAAATAAAAATGAATTAGCAGTTGCTACCCCTCCAAACCTGAATACATATTTCAACCCCAAAAGTGGCAAATTCTCCACAATTGACCTACAAATTGTGTCATTAAATTTTTTGAACAAAATCTACATAAATAAAATTGATAGTCTATGTACAGACAACTTTGCTATAGTTTGCTCCCTAAATGAACCTGCTGAAACTTCATCTCATACCTCCAAATATATTAACGCTAAAGAAAGTTGGTCTATGTTCCAAAATAAGCTAAATGATGAAATTACGAGTTTCACCCAAAGTTCATGCATTTCTAACACAACAGTTGACACACATGCTGAAGCATTGACATCTTTACTAATAAATACAGCTAATCATGCTATCCCCAGGACAACACCTAAGAAAACATTCCCTAAACAAATTCCTAAAGTATGGTGGACAAATGAGTGCCTAAATAAATGGAGGATAAAAAAGGCAGCTAGGACAGAATTCATAAAAAAACCAACACCTACTACATATTTAAAAAAATTACAAGAAGAATCTAATCTAAAAAGGACTATAATAGATGCTAAATATAAATACTGGAATAATTTTGCAAATAATCTCTCCAGAGAAACGCATGAGCCAATTATACAAAAAGTCATAAGCCACATATGTGGGAAAAGACTTCTCCCAACCCACTCCTGTAAGAGCTTATACATAATAATACCCATTATGTCAATGATATTGAAAAGGCTAACCTATTTGCAACTCTTTTTGTTAATAAGCTAACATCAAATTATCAAAGCAAACTGTCCACAATTTCTATGAACCCAAGCTACCAACCACGTCCAGGATCCAAGTACATAACTAATCCATTTTCAATCCAGGGATTGAATAATGCAATACATCATATTAGGTCCAAAACTAGCAGCAGCTATGACAATATACACCCTGCATGGATAAAGAATCTCACACCTTCATACAAACAAGAATTTCTAAATTGTTATAATCACGCTTGGGCATCTTCTAGGCTCCCCAATATATGGAAATGTTCGTCCCTCCTACCAATCCTAAAGAAAAATAAACCAAAAGATAACCCTGAATCTTATAGGCCCATAATGATTACACCTGTGATGGGGAAAATAATGGAGAAAATGATTTATCACAGACTCCTCTGGTTTGTTGAGAAAAATAATATGATCCCACACACTCAAACTGGATTCAGGAAATACCACTCCTCAACAGATGCTTTTATTTTGCTAACAAATGCAATAAATGAATATTTCTCAAAAAATAATATCCTAGTGGCAGCTTTACTAGATTTTGAAGGAGCATATGACAATGTGAACCACCAAATCTTTTTAAATAAACTTGCAAACCTTGGAGTACCTCCTAAGCTAATATCCTTTATTAAATCCTTCATAGAAGTGCGAAGTTTCATTGTTCGTGTTGGTACAGCCTCTTCACCCCAAAAGACAATATCCAAAGGCCTACCTCAGGGAGCAGTCCTCAGTTGCCTCCTATTTGCCCTATATCTCTGGGACATGAACCTACCCCACACGAATCTACAATATGCTGATGATCTGGTTCTATGGTCATCTGACAAAACCTTCCAGATAGCACAGTCAAATCTGCAAAAGTCACTTTTCCAGTTTGAAAAATATTCTCAACATTCAGATTTACCCATTGCACCCACCAAGTCAAAAATAATCCAATTCCACTGGAAGCGAAACCTTGTTAATGCAAAACTAACTCTAAATAAAACAACTATTCCAGAAGATAATTATGATAATTACCTAGGTCTCATGCTTGACCAAAAACTTAATTTCCACCTCCACATTTCAAACACAATAAAAAAATGCTATAGAAAAGCAAATATACTAAAAAGACTTCTTTCCACACCCTGGGGTTGTAAGGAGAAAACCTTACTCCAGTTTTATAAATCACATATAAGACCCCATATTGACTATGGACTCATTGTCTATGGTGCATGTGCAAAGACCCAGATGCAAAAAATTGAAACAACACAAAATGATATAATACGTCTGATATTTGGTCTTAGGAAACCCACAAGCACCAAGTTTCTGCTTATGGAGAGTGGGTTAACAACAATAAGGGAGAGACGTAGCTTTCCCTTGATAAAACATTTTACAAAAATGGAATCAAATTGCTCACACACATTACATAATTGGTTAAGAAATCCAGCCATGTATAGAGGCATTGCAGATGAGTATGCCAATATTCAAAAGAAGTTCCCTGTACCAGCAAAGTCTATTGCACCTACTTTCCCCCAATCCCCTCCATGGAATTGGTCATTTCCCATAATAAATACTTAATTTTCAAAATGGAATAAAGATTTAACCCCCATTGCTTTTGTCCAGAAAAAATTTGCAGAACTTAATACAATTACCTATAATAATCCATTCCAAATATTTGTTGATGGGTCAAAAATGAATGAGAAGGTTGCAAGTGGTGTTTTCCTTCCTCACCTGAAAATTGCAATGGGTAAGAGATTATTTAATAGTTTATCTATAATGTCTGCTGAGTTAAATGCCATAATCATGGCATTAGAACACCTTAAGCAAAACCAATCTTTGATTGAAAATTCGAATAATATTATCATCTAGTCCGACTCTTTATCAAGCCTTGAGCTGCTGGCCTCAGCTCCTCAATATAAGTTGGACATTGATACTTATCATTGTCTCAGTATAATTGATAATCTTGCTTCAAATGGCATAAAAATTTACGTTCAGGACATTCCTAGCCACTGTGGCATAAGTGGTAATCATCAGCCTGATGAAATAGCAAAAAATGCTATAAATATTGACCAGCCAAGTGGGAGACCACTCCCAATTAGAGATATTTACAGATGGAGGCTATCAGATATTAATTTTAATAAGATTAATCCTATCCTTTCCCCCTTTCCCAATAAGTATCTTTCTAAAATTTATCATAGAATTCGTTCTGGAACAAATGGACTAAATTTCCTTGCATTCTCATATAAGCTTTCTAATTCAAGTGGCTCAATTCCCCTGTCCCCTCTTTGCAGGCATTGTAATATGAATAATGAAACAATTGACCATTGCCTATTTGAATGTAATATGCTGACGTCTGCACAACATACCTTGCTTCCTAAACTGTTAAAATACTTCAAACACCACAAAATCCCATTATCAGCCAAGAGCCTAGCCAACTATACCTGCACACAGAGCATAGAAATCGACATCTATCATCTTATATTTGAACTCCTAGAGTCAAAAGATCTGCTGAAAGATATCTGAATATATCTAATAAATATGAGGCAATCAAGCCAGTAGCTCTGTAGCCCACAGAGTGAAGCAAAAGGAAAAGGGCTAAATAGTTTTACTGAAAAGCCCACCTGCTGTTAAATAGAAGAAGTATGGTAGCAACTGAAGCTATTGCTTCATGTAAAGGGAAACTTCCCTTTCTTCGCGTTTTTCATGTGGTCCATTTCTGAACCAAATTTTCGTTACTACCAAATTATACTGTGATTAGGGAGCATCGAAGTTAAGCAATATTTTTAAAAGCCCAAACACATGAAAAATGTCCACCTCACACTTGTTTTTAAAATCCGGTTTTCTTCATTCAACTCTTGGTAATGGAATTGGAAGATATGTTTGTCAACTCCAGAGGTTAACTTTCAAGTTTTGTAAAAGCACTGGACCAAGTAAAGGAGTAAGGTGGGTAAAAAGTCTAGCAATAGGCTAGCCTATTAGTTTACTCTTCATGTAAAGACCAAAAATGGGTCTATGTTAGGCATGTGCAGAATATAGACAAATAATATTGGATAAGAAAAGCAGAGATAAAAAAAAACAATGGTAAAGTAAAATTAAAACAAAACCATAAGTTAGTTGGTGACTAACAAACATAAATATAAAACATACAAATTTGCAAAATGGGCATTAAAATTAATAACTATGAGGTAAAGAGTGAGTGAGGGGGGCGGGGCAGCAGAGATTCAGTGGTTGAACATGTCAACTATGTAAGGGATAAAAGTTCTTCTATATCTTTCAGTGCAAACTCTTATTGGGGCAAGAAGGGGTATTTTTGTTGATGGGCTAATAATGGGATATATTAGCTAGACTGTATCAGTCAAAGGTTCTACCTTTGATTACCTTTCCAACAGTGATTTTGAAAACTTTTCCATCTTCTACTTCATCTCAAATTAAAGTTGTGTATTTTAGATATCTTAAATTTCTACTAGTTTTTATGCTAAGTGCTCATAATACTTCTTTAAAATATATGTATGGAATAAAGGACCCGCTTGATGTAATAAAGATTAAGTGTGAGTTTTTAGTTCAAAAGGCTTGAAATTATCTTGAATATTGAAGTTTGTTCCCATTTTTTGAAAAAATCTAATTGATGTTTGCCAATTTACATAGATAGTTGTATCAATTGGTAGTTCTGGTCTTGTTAATTGCAAGTTGTGTCTTTATATTTTATATTTATTGAATGTACTCCTCATAGTCTTGAGGGAAAATAAAAATATTATTATTATTATTTGTTTCAGGTACTCTTCATATGTCATTTCTTTTAGTCCAGGGAGTTGTTTGGTGGCATGTCTCTGCACCTTTTCAATTTTGATAGTGTTGCTAATGTGTGAGGGGCCCCAGGCTATGTTTCCATACTCAATGGTTGGTTGCACAAGGGCTTTGTAGAGTCTGGTGAAGGTTTTAGTGTCTAAATGCCTGAAAGACCACCTGATTAGACCAACCAGCCTGCTTGCCTTATTTGCAATGAGATCTGTGTGCTGGTGGAATTTTAGCCCTGAGTCTATAAAAATCCCCATGTCTCTTTTACAATCAGTGTGTGATATGACTGAGACAGTGTTTGTTCTTGCTGATGTGAGGGTGTCATCAATTTTTTTTTGACTTGGGTCCAATCCATAATGTCTTGCATTTTTTAGCATTGAAGCTTAATCCTAGGCTCTCAAGATTCCAATTCAACATATTAATGTTGCTCTGCAGGATGGTTATGTCTTCTTGTTTTGCCACTTGCCTGAAAAGCTTTGTGTCATCTGCAAAGAGCTTGACATGGCTGGTGATACCCTCAGTTCTGATGTTTATGTGGAGGATGAAGAGTAGTGGCACTATTACGCTCCCCTGGACAATACCACTTGGTACACTAGCTTTTGATGACAATGTGTCTTCCACATTAACAATCTGGCTATGGTCAAGTAGAAAGGAAGATATCCACAAAATCATATACTGAAGCTACAAAGTCATGAGAGTAGGGTGCTATGTGGGACTTTGTCAAAAGCCTTTTCAACATCAAACAGAACTACCAGAATACTCAGGCCACTTTCCAGGGCTGTTGTCCACTCGTTTAAAACTTCAGGGAGCTGATTTGTGCAGTTATTTCTTGGCATGAAGCCATACTGTTCTGCACTAATCAGTTGGATTTCAGGTACAAAATTTATAATCTTGTCATGGACTAATTTTCCATAATCTTGGAGAACTGGGAAGTTAGGCTTATTGGCTCTCAGTTGGAGGCAACTCATTTGTCCCCCTTCTTTTGTATGGGCACAACAGTAGCTTGTTTCCATTTAGCTAGAACTATACCATGCTGTAGGGATGTATCAAACAGGTGAGTAAGTGGCTCTGCAAGTGCCTTAGCAGCAATCTTCAGCCACCTGGCTGAGTATTTTGAGTACATCACCTTGCCAAACCTTGGTTTCCTTCATCTGGGGTTGATTTGATGGACTTCTAGGGCTGTCAGTAGTATTGCTGGCTTCTGGGGATTTGGTAGGTATACTGAGCTGATGAACTGGCTCAGTACTTCTGCTTTTTCAGCTGGGGTGGTGGCTTTATTGACATTTTCTTGCTTCAGGTCAGGGATTCTAGTTCTACTAGTGAGCTTTTTGTTGATGTGTTTCCAAAACATTTTTGGGTTGGTTTTTGCCTTGCCAGCAACATACTGTTCCTGCTCCTTTTCAACTTTTCTGGATTCACTGTAGACTTTATTGCTAGCTTGCTGGTATTCTTTTTTGTTCTCCTTGGTCCTGAATTTTCTTAATTTCTTAAACTTCCTTTGTTTAATGTTAATCAGTTGCTTCATATTGGGGTCTAACTTTGGTAGAGTTTTGGGGACTGTTTTCTCACTAGTGACTGAGCAGCAAGCAACTGCTGTTTTGATGATGTCAGTGACTAGTTGTAGCTGATTGTTTACATCATCTTTGAGCCTTATGCATTCCCAGTCTACACTTTGGATCATGCTCTTGTACTTAGCTGCATCTAACCTGGTCTTTGTATATTTGTTTGGCTTTGCGGAGTTTAGTCTAATCTCTGCTGATATGCTGCAGTGGTCACTTCTCCCCAGGGGTGCTGTGACTACTATTTCAATAATTGTCTTAGGCTGGCTGATTAGGAACAAATCAAGAATATTTTCTTTTTGGCCATCTCTGAAATTCGTGTTGGCTCTTGGATTATTTGGGACAGGTGGCACTCATTTAGCACATCTTTAAAAAGATGGGTGTCTACATCTCCAGCAGTCCATGTTAATTCTGGCACATTAAAGTCACCCACAATGTACACTGCTTGTTCCGGGATTTCCGCTTGCCTGGTCAATTCTGCTCTTATTTCCTCAATGGCAAGTTTCTTTCTGTCAGCCCTTCTAGATGGTGAGCAGTAGACACAACACACTGTGAAACTGTCACTTCCTGTTGGTATATTTACAGTAACTAATTCAGCACTGGATATAGTTTGATGGTGTACTGCGCATGATTCCACTAAGAGATATTTGGCTGTGTATATGACAACACCGGTTGCTTTGGGATTACTTATCAGGTTGTAGCTGTCTATCTGGATCTCACATTGCTCAATTTATGGGCTATTTTTGGGGTTCAAAATTCTGGAAACTAAGAAAGTTCCGGAAACTAATTTAAAACATTCTAAAATGCTTACTTTGGGTAAAATACCCAGTACATAGAAATCTAATCTGCACATCAATAGTTAAATTGCAACAAAATGTCTAGCATAACACCTAAAACATATATTGTTTCATCATTGGACTTGCTAACACTTTCCAAATAAGTATATGATTAGCTTGACTATTTCAACTGTGAACAACATTCAAAATTTCAAATGTACTGATAGCCAACAGTGGAGTCTAGTCTTAGACATATTTTAAGCTTAAGCCTGAAAAATACTGTCTAACCTTGGGCACATGATCTAAAGTTAATCTTAAAGAAGAAAGTACCATATCTAAATCACAGACAAACTCAATCTCAGACTGATTTAATTTTTGACAAACGTTTTGAATCAGACTAATTATATTTAAATAGGCTAGACTATGAAGATAACTTTTGTCTAAATTTAAATGTAAAAAAATATTTTCCTAGATTGCACTCAGCCAATTCCAACTAGTCTAGTGTTAACAATTAACCAATCACAACTACCTGAACCCATATACATCATGTCCATGTTTGGGAGCCTGTTGTCTGTGTTTAGGAAAGACGCATTTTTTTTATCAAGATGTTTGAAGATTAGGTGCTGTCTTAGTACTGGGGCCTTCCCCTGAATAATTTCTAAATGTGCTTTGTTTTATCCCTCCCCTACTCTATGAATATATAGCCCAAATTATATATAGTCTACTCAGTTAATGGTCAATAGGACAACTTGTTTCTTCTTATTAATTTACAAGTATGGAAGTGGGAGGAAGAAAAGAGTCATTCTATTGAAAATTTATTGCGTATAGACTATACGGTTGTCCATTAGGGGGGAGGGGATAAGTTTCATTGTCTTCATTTAGGGATTACATAAGTAAGTATTTTAGGATATTTTATAGTTTCCAGAATGTTGTAGTATTTCCAAGTGGAAAGTAAAACCACTAAATATTTGCCAAAAGGCTATTTGAAAACATTTAAAAAAGTGGATGACAATGTAAAGAAACGTAATAATTCAATTAATAGAAACAACCTGCATAATATAGGCTTAAGTAGAAATTTTATTGTCTTGAAGTTTTTTATGTATTCCTAGGACTATATCTGGGACTGTCAGGGGGTGGGGTGCTTTTTCAGAACAGTGACTATGATATTTGGTTATAGCATAAAAACTGTGAACCTTGATCCTGTTCAGTATGTTTCCCTTGCAAATGGCCAACCACTAAATATTTGGCCTAGGGCTATATTCAGTCCCATTAGGAAATTTTTTAGAATAAGAATTCAAATTTTGTCTTAGAATCCAACTCACATTCTAGTAATGAACTTCTCAAGGCTTACATTTCAAAAGAAGTAGGCTATAAAGCTATTCAGTTTTACTATTATTTGTAACTTAGTTTACTTACATACCTCTCACTCTACCAACTTTTTTACCAATAGAAAGCAGGTGGTAAGGGTATTTGGAGACAACCAATCAATCTTCTTCTTGGAATCAGCATATTCAAAAAGGTGGAGTACATCAAGGAATGGTTTTGAGCCCAACTTTATTTAATATTTTCATCAACAGTGCACCTTCAATCATAGAGAATAAAATTTTCTTGTATACACATGATTCCAAAATAATTGGTCCAGTCCATAACCCTCAAAGTGCCTAAGCCATCCAGGCTGATCTTGATACATTGTCAAAGTGCCCAAAATCCTGGCAGCTTGAATTTAATATCCAGAAATGCAGAATGCTTAATTTTGGAGCAAATAACTGTCTGTACCAGTATTCTATGGAATCCAGCAATGGTTCTAAACAGCCACTCATATGTAGTCATGGTGAAAACAATCTTGGAGTCTTGGTTGATGATAACCTCAAGTTTAATTTTCATGCACAGCCTGTAGTTGCCAGTGCCAATCAAACTCTTGGTTTCGTAAAAAGAACATTCTGCAGCAGATCTCCAGGTGTGATCACCAAGCTCTTAAAGTGCCTAGTCAGACCAAAATCAGAATTTGGGATGTGTGTTGTTACTCCAGTTAATAAGGGTGATATATCAACTCTAGAATTGGTGCAGTAACATGCAACTAAATGCATAAAGGGATTTCAACATCATCTTACATTTCCTACCCAATTACATAAATTCAAACTACCATCACTAACATATAGACATAGGTAAGGACATGTAATAATGACATACAAGTTAGTATATGACCAGAGTGTGATACCCACTCTGTTCCAGATAGTCAGTTCACCAAGTACTAGAGGCCACCCCTTGAAGCTTTATCAAAAATGTGCTAACACCAGGCTGCAAAACAAATTCTATTCTAACTGTGTAGTCAGTCTATGGAACTCCCTTAGACAGAATGCTATTATTTTGCCCAATGTTGAAGCCTTCACGTCTGCAGTTAACAAAAACTGGTGCAAGAAACCTTGGCTCACAATATGGGATGCACCTAACGAGTTGAGTTATCATCACCAGTCACTGGCATTCACAGGGCTTGTCCTTATTGGTGGCAAGTGTAATTTAAGTTAAGTTAGTAATGTAAGCTAGTTGGTATCTAAATGATTAGATTGCACAAAACAGTAAAAATTAAATAACATTACCTGCCTGGCAGCAAGGGAAGTCAAAAGATGCATTGGGTGTGATAAAAATTACTAGAAAAAAAAATGGGAAGAAGACATGATGCAATTTAACATATCAGGTCAAAAAATCAAAATGTCACAATAAAACATCAATGGTAAACTCGGATAAACTAGGCAAAGTAAAACAGTTGATAACCATAATAAGAAAGTTTGGGGCAATATGAAACTAAGATATTTTGGAACCAGTATTTAATGCAAATTATAAAATTTAAAGAGACAATCATATAAACTAAGCCTAGGTTGTTAACACAACCCATGATATGGTAAGATAAATTTCAG
Organism: Artemia sp. Qi Xiang Cuo; assembly: GCF_049724085.1. Lineage (NCBI taxonomy): Eukaryota > Metazoa > Arthropoda > Branchiopoda > Anostraca > Artemiidae > Artemia > Artemia sp. Qi Xiang Cuo. The sequence goes on along the minus strand of NC_142797.1, from coordinate 8,480,463 downwards.
ACTAGAGAGCATACCAGCATTACATACTACCTTATGCTCCATATTACCTATGTAAGTTTTAAATGGCAGATATCTGTCTTGGTACCTAGACAACATTTTTAGGCATACCAAGTACTATCAACTTAATTAATAGCCTACTATGACAGTAAATAAAATTAAACCAAAACCTGGTGCATTTCTATTTATGAAATAAAACTAGAAATAAGTTGCATATCATTGGTTACATGCATGCTCGTGTTAGGTGACATGGGTTAATAAAGACAGAAAATATATCCATGCCAATCTGTGAAGCAGAACAGAAAAAAAGAAGGTTTTGTAATTTACTGATTTTCAGTCTGTAGTTAAGTTTAATGTCTTTGTCGACTTTTGTTGATAGAAGAGCACCACCAAGAGCAGAAAACCATGTTATGACCAAGATGGGCCCAGGATTGCACAAAGCCTCCATTCATGGAGGTCCCAGGGACTTCTTGCTGTCCGGTTCTAAGCCGACTTAAGCACTTCGGTGTAGACTTGAGAAGATATGTGATCCCCGTCCTGCACTGGTATCCGGGATCATTGCTTTTCCCGAGGCGAAAATAATTTCAATGATCTAAAGAACATGAAAATTGGAACTTGGAATTTTACGACATTAAAAAATGACTATTGTATCGACATTTTGACTGACGAATTCAGACAATTCAAATTGGACTTATTGGGAGTTTCAGAAACTCATTTGTCAGGGATAGGAAGCATGAAATTATGTGATATAGAATTTGTTTACTCAGGCAGGAAGGATGCAGTACATACACAGGGAGTAGGGCTCATGATAAATGAGGAAGCTGCTAAGTCTTGTTTAGGCTGGGAAGGTATTAATAATAGGATACTAATTGCTCATTTTATGACTAAAAAGTTCAGGGTATCAGTTAAAGTAGTATATGCCCCCTGTAGAACCGACTGACAGAGATACTAGTGACTCATATGAATTTTGACTTACAGTTACAGGAGCAAATAGACAGGATCCGAGGTAGAAATATGATGCTATTACTAGGAGATTTTAACGCCCAAGTCGGTAGAAATAGAGATAGATGGTATCCTAGCCTAGATAAATTTGGTGTAGGAAATGAAAACAGTAAGGGTTACAGACTTTTGCAGTTCTATAGGCACAACAATCTAGTCACAAATACAGTATTTGATCATAAAATGACCCATACGTTAACATGATATTCACGTGATGGTAAGACAGCAAACCTTATTGATTATATTATTGTAAACCAAAGACTGGCAGGATCAATACAAGATACTAGGGTATATCTGAGTGCTGTTATTGATGTTAAAAGTAAAGATCACCATCTAGTAGTGTCAAGGGTTAATTTAAACCTGGAATATTGGGAAGGCTAACTACCTCCCGGGAAGTTATGATGTTGGTAGACTCCAGGATGAGAATTTGAGAGAAACTTTCCAGGAACAGTTGAATACTAAACTTCAGAGTTTAAAATTTAATAATGTGGATGATGGTTGGAATAATTTTGGAAAAATAATTTGTCAAGTTGCTGAAGGTGTCTTAGGGAAGGAAGCTAGAACTGCGGCTAAGAATATTAGTGAAAAAGCTTTATGTTTAATAGAAAGGAAAAAGGACTTGTGCAAGAATTATCTGAGTGGTAGATCATATGAAAACAAAAGGAATCTACAAAAAGTGGAGAAAGCATTAAAATAGGAACTAAGGAGGTGTGAAGTGAAGGCCATAGATAAAACTTCCAAGGATCTGGAAGTTGCAGCTAGACGACATAATAGTAGAATATTGTACTGGCATGTTAACAAATTGAGAGGGAGTAGTCAATCCGGACTTGGCCTGGTTAAAGATAGGAATAGGGCCGCAATTAGCGATAAGGAAAAAACTAAAGAGAGATGGGCCAAACATTTTGAGAATTTGCTGAACCAAGATAGAGTTGCAGGAAAAGATATAGAGGAAAATAAAAAAGTTTGTGATACCTTGGATGTGAAGGAAGATTTTTGTGAGGAGGAATTAGCAACAGTACTAAAAGGATTAAAAAATAGTAAGACTCCAGGTGCTGATAGGGTGGTAATGAGTTTCTTAAATATGGTGACTGAGGTTAGAAATAAGCTACTGAATATTATGAATATGATTTTTGAAAAAGGGGAAGTACCGGTACCTAATGATTTTAGGAAAACCTTAATTAAGCCACTTTATTAGAAAGGTGATAAAAGTGAGTGTGGTAATTATCGAGGCATTAGTCTGGTCTCTGTAGGTAGTAAATCACTTAGTAGTATGATACTTTTTAGACTGAGAGATGCCGTAGACAAAGTTTTAAGAGAATAACAGTACGGTTTTAGAAAAGATAGAGGATGTATTGATCAAATTTTCACTCTTAGGCTAATAATTGAGAAGTGCCTGAGTTTTCAAACACCTTTGGTCCTCAGTTTTATAGATTATGAGTAAGCGTCCTAGATGAAAGTGTGAGCAAAATGAATGAGGTTTTGCGAGTTCAGGGTGCTAGAATAGGTTTGAAAATTAATGTTAAAAAGGCTAAGTCACTAAGGCTAGGAATAAGTGAAGATGAAAAGGTGGCGTTGGGTGATGAAGAGATTGATCAGATGGGCAGCTTCACTTACCTTGGTAGTATTACTAGTAAAGATGGTGGGAGCAGTGAAGATGTAAAAAGTAGAATAGCCAAAGCTCAGGGTGTATTTTTACAGTTAAAAAAAGTTTGGAAAAACAGGAAGATAAGTCTGAAAACCAAGATTAGACTATTAGAAGCTACTGTGATGACAGTGGTCAAATATGGCTCTGAAGCATGGACGCTCCAAAAAGCGGATGAAGATTTGCTAGATGTTTTCCAGAGAAATTGCTTAAGGATGGTTATGGGTACCCGGCTGACTGACAGTATTTCAAATAATAGGCTATACGAAAAATGTGGTTCGATACCGCTCTCTAGGGCTATAATGAAAGAAAGGTCGAGGTGGCTAGGGAACGTTTTGCGGGTTAAAGATGATCGATTGCCGAATTTTGTTGTTTTCTTCCAACCGTCTAGGGCTAAACGAAAAGCAGGTCGTCCTCGTCTGGGGTGGGAGGACGTCATAGAGAAAGATTTAAAGTAAATGGGAGCTTCGTGGGCGGGTGTAAAAAGGGAGGTTTTGAATAGATTGGGGTGGAGGAGGAGCGTGCGTAGCTGTGTTTGCGTCAGGCGGCTCGGTGCTGTGGTGAGTTGTTATTAGTAGTAGTAGTAGTCTTTGTCGAAAAAGTTGTTAAGGCAACCAAACCTTTCTAGCCCAAAGACAGTATGTAAAAGAGAAAATAACTGCATTACTGCACACTGACCCTCACAAATGGCACTACTCGTTCAAAACCCTTGCAGGGAAATCAATGCCAAATGACCTGAGACTACTCAAAGATGACGGCACACTGACATCAGCTACTGAAGTGAACAATTTTTTCTCCGGCATATGCACCACATACCCATCACTCACAAACTCAGAAATTGAGAGTATCATTGCTGACACCAGGACTGATGAGATATGTGAAGTATTTGAATATGCCGTCTTTAAGAAACTTCAGAAACTGAAAATAAACTGTGCGTCTTACCCTGGTGAACTCCCTGTCAAGTTGTTACGCGAATTCTCCATCTTTCTCGCAAAGCCACTCAGCTCTATTATTAACCAGTGTTTTCGCGAACAAGTGTTCCCCAGTGTTTGGAAGAGAGCTTATGTGCGTGTCATTCCAAAAGTGAAAAACCCGAAATCTTGCGACCAACTCCGCCCAATTTCGATAGTTTCGAACCTCTCTAAGGTAGCGGAATCATTTATATATCGTGAACTTATGTCACAAGTCCAGGGCTCTCTTGATCCATACCAATACGGGTGCTTGAAAGGTAGTAGTACAACTGTTTATCTTGTGCGTCTGCATCACCTTATTGTTGATTGGCTTGACCAAGGAGGCACAACTATAGATCTCCTCCTAGCCGACTATAGAAAAGCCTTTGACTTGATACGCCATTATACTGCAGTGAACAATCTGAAGGTTATGGGATCTTGCAGACATATTCTCTTATTAATAATAGATTTCTTATGCAACCGACTACAGAGTGTATATGGTCTCTACCCGGGTGATACTGATTTGGAATGGTCTGAGCTTACGTGTGGTGCCCCACAAGGCACTAGACTTGCTGCCTTGTTGTTCTTGGCAGTAATCAACTTCGTCCTTGCCGATTTTGACGAACGGTTCAAATTCGTAGATGACCTTTCCACCCTCTTAAAATACCTCATTGAGAAGTCTCAAACCGTTCCCCAGTTCAGTGAATCATTTATCGACAACTTTAGAGACCAGTGTTCTGAAAACAGCCTCCAAATCAACGAAACGAAAACCAAAATTCTTCGATTTAACCCTCTCAAAAGGGATTTTCAGTGCCCCCCTCCACCATACCAAAGCGTATCATCGGCAGTTATTCTCGGTGTTACGTTCAGCGTTGACTGTTCGTTTAGCTTCCACGTCCAAGAGGTAGTGAAAAAGGCGAACTGTGCCATGCGTACCCTTTTACTGATGCAAAGATTTGGTTTTTCAGTGCCGCAATTGAAAACAGCCTACCTGACATATATTCACCCGATATTAGAGTATGCGTGCCCTGTATGGGGTCCACAAGTTCAGAACACTGCCTATATGAGCGAAGTACTCGAATCAGTCCAGAAAAGAGCGGTGAAGGCCATACTGTCTGATCAGTACACCGATTACGAATCAGCACTGTCTCAACTAAATTTGCCGTCACTCCACGATCGCCGTTTTCAACTTATCTGTAAATTTGACCAGTTTCTTCTGACAAGTGATAAACATAGAAATATATTACCCCCAATGCTCACAAAAAAACTAACTATAAGATCAAAAGCAACAAAGCTAGCCCAGCCCAAGTGTCGCACTAATTGCTTCAGCCATTCGTTTGTGCCTTTTTATGTTTCTGTCTACAATATGGGTAATAATTTTTGTGTGTCTTTGTTCACTTTGTAAATAATAGCGCGATTTAGTTGGGATTTAAACCCTGACTATGAAAGCTTTTATGTTAATAAATGATTCTGATTTTGATTCTTATCAGGACTTCACTAAATGTTCTTTTGTAGGTGCCTCAATTTCATTTATGATTCGTTAAATTATTTGAAACTTTGTTGTATTCTCTATCCATTTTCTCCAGCAATCCCCCAAATTTTTTAACAAAAGCAGCAGAAATTGCTTGCACCAATTAGTTAAATGCAAGACATGAATAAAAAAGTGAATTTTGACACCAATTTAGCCAATTAACAAAGAGAGGATTCAAAGTAGCTTTACAGCAACGTTTGGTAGAGTAGGTTAATAATAAGAGGAAGTTGTTAGCTTGTTATATAAATATATTAAAGAAAGCAGTTAAACTTAACAATTACCAACTACAATGATAGTATTCAGATTTATGTGTTTGCTTGTTAGCTCAAAGTGTGAAAATCTGGAATATAATGTATTGAATGGTGAAGAAGATTACAATTATACCAAAAATCATTTTGATGCTTGGAACAGACTACCTAAAACTTTTGATGGTAGAAAAAAACCTGCCTTAGGTATACTTTAACTGCATGCAGTTTTCAATTTTACTCATGCAAATTTTTCAAAGGAAAAAAAAGTAATCAAGTTTTTAGTCAATGAATCTCTCAAGCAATTGAAAAAGTTAACAAAATCCTTGTTGAGCAAAAAAAGGGGTACTCTTCTATTAAACGGACTCTTTTATCTAGTGCTAGTTTGGTTAATGCTAATGAAATAAAATAGGATGAATATATAATAGGGCACTCTCTATTAAACGGACTCTTTTATATACGGCAATGCATACCAGTCACGAAATAGACTGAGACGCGTGATGAAAACAGGTTTACACTACCTTCTGAGATATAAACAAAGGCAAGAATTGTATTTAAACTTTTGTTTTTTTGAGGTTTAGGGGGGAAGGCACCTAGGTTAGGTTAGGTATTTAATATATGGTATGTTTTGCCCACCCCCTAATGTGCAAATATATAGCCTAAATTTGTTTCTAAACTATTATATATTCATCCTATTTTATTTTAGTTCATTAGCATTAACCAAACTAGCACTATATAAAAGAGTCCGTTTAATAGAAGAGTACCAAAAATGTTCATCAAGACTACTTTATTGGCAACATTAGAGTTGAACTAAAGCTCTGAAAATATTGACATGCCAGTCTTAGAGCTTAAAATGACCTTACTACTTAAGTTGGAGCTGTAAATCCCTTTATGAAAGTTTTGTTGACTTAGCTTAATAATTTTCTCACTTTGCATCTTGCAAAAAAGGCAATTGATTCCAATTTTCCCAGGAAAGTTTCAAGTACTTGTTTGAGTTACCAAATATTAAACATTGAATTATGCTAAAAGTTTGATTATGTGCTACTTTCTAGGTCTGTAATGAAAGAAATGTTTAGATAGTTGGTTCATGTTTCACAAACGAAGAATGATAAAGTTGCCAAGAAAATGAGTGTTTTTTGGCAATTCATCCAGGGTCAAATGGAAAGTAGGAAATCCTCAAATGGGGTTAAAAGAGGTTATAAAAAAGAAGAAAACTTGAAGTTGATGGCTGGGGGTTCAAGAGTAAATTTGTGAGTTGATTTAGGTGGTGGAGGAGCTTGTGCAGCTGTGTTGGCCTCAGATGACTTGGAGCTGCAATGAAACATTAGTTGTAGTAGGAGTATATGCTGTTAAAACTTGAGCTAGATACTCACAAGGGCAATAATTATTTTTTTTTTTTTAGGGTTTATGTTCACTATGCAAGTTTTCAATGTGTTATTTTTCTACCACCCTATGGTTTTAATGTCAACTTTGGACAACAATTTTCCTAAACTTTGACAGCTGAGATTCAGTTTTATCCATCTGCTAAATTACATGTTTGTTAAATTTTCTTTCCCATTTTTAATTGAAAATAAATTAAAAAAAAAATAAGGGAAGCTAGGTGCAATTCGTGGCTTTAAGCCTGTTACAAAACTGTGTGTTTCAGAGGAGCATAAACTTTAAGGCTTCGAAATTTCCTTCTAGAAAGCACAGTGGAAATGGTTGTATATGTTATTTGCTTAGTATTTGAAAATACTTCTAGCTCCCCCCAAAAATATTCTTCCTTTTTTTTTATTATGAATTCTGCTAAAGACACCTCCTTTTTAATGAATTGTTAGAATCTTCCTACTTTTACTTTTTTAGGGATTTTATTCAGAGTGACCTACTTGACTATGCAAAAAACAACCCAGGTGTTGTCGTATACTTAAAGCCAAGGAGACATCGCAGCCCTCGTGTCATTGCTGAGTATTGTAAGTTTAATTTCACTTCCAATTAAATTCACTAATTGTATATCTTCCGATGTGGGTAACTATGTATAATGCTATTCTGGATAGGCCTTCAGAGAGAGAGAGAGAGATGATACTTCATCTCCTTGTGTTTTGCTAAGCCTTGCTTAATTAACATCCCTGACTTGAACAATGCAGCTTTTACTGCTAAGGCCCTGTCAAAAGGTACCGATTTTCACATGCCCTTATAGAAAGCTTCCAGAGAATTTTCTTTCTTCTCTGGTTCGGGCCATGGGTTTTTGAGTTCACACTAATAACAACCTAATAACACCACTAACAACCTAATAACAACCTAATAACAACCAATAAACAACAAATAAGATCTTGCTCCTGTTCATCTATGCTTCCCATTTTAATTGTTTTTTTTTCTTGTATTCCTTTTCTATCTCATCTTTTGCTACTTGTGTATCTTTTTTTGTATATATATTATGTATTTAAATTTGTTTTCGCTGCTATTTGTCTTCTGACTTGACGTTAAAATTCGTCATCCACCTTATTGTTGCTTTTGATCATCAGTTAGGAATAAGCATTATTTTATCTTATTATTTAAACTGAATATTTGTCAAAACTCAATACATTCAATAACTGTTATTTAGGTATTTTTCATAAAGGATTGCCCTGCAAATTCTTTAAAAATAAATTCACTTGCAGTTATTCGTTTTTTGTCTTATTTGGTGCTATATGATGTGAAGGGTGGTATTGTTAGTTGAGTTTAATGTTTCGTCTATAGATTTGGGCTTGCCTGATATCAAGCTCTACTCTCTAGAGCTGACACTGTTCAAAAATTAGTTTTAGTGTTCTTTTAATGGAACAAGATAAAAATATATTTTTTAGAAACAAAGCATATGAATAAAAGAGATAAGATAATAAAACAGTTGCTGATACCAAACAACATGGCTTTCACTTTAAATCAATTAAGACTGTTTGACTTGTACTAAGGGGGTTGAATACCTTAAAGGATCACCCTATAATTCTTGTCTGTTATGAGCATTTTTAGTGTATATGGCCAAACTCTTAAGATTTGATTGTGTGATCTTGCAGTAACTTGTAGTGCTTGGATAATGGATCCAAACAAATGGCAGAAAAATAAAAACCAGCACATACTTTCTCAGAAGTCTTAGAAAAAACATTTAGCTTCTCTCGTTTTGTTCCGGAGATAGAGATACTCAGTTTTGATCAAACTTGTATCATTTGAAATTTTTTTTTTAATAAAACTTGCATCATAAGAAAGTGGGATTCTTTTTTATTAAACAGAGCAGATTTTTTTTTTAAGTTCAGGAAAGGGCAGTCCCTAAAAATGTTTTAGGATAATGGCTAGGCAAACTATAAAGATCAGCCAAAAGAAATGTCATTTGATCAGTTTTGCAGCTTCGAGAATTCCCTGCAGTGCTTCTTACTTTTGTTGAAAACCTTGCTGACACAGTTTCAATATGTTTTCAGTTAAATTTTATGGTCAAATCAAAAATTTTCAACTGCTTTCAATGATAACTAGTCCCCAGATAGAATTCGCTAACAGACCCTTTGTCTTTGAGACGATCAGCTGTCTTTGAGACGTGGAGGCTCGCAAAATAATTTTTAAGGTATCTAATTCTCTAAATACTAGTTTATAGATTCAATAAATATATACTGCTGTAAAGTTAGTATGCCAAGAAGCTTGAAAATTTACAACTTATATCAAACGCAATTGCCATCTAATTTGTAAATTTGTAAATTGGTGACATTTTCTAAGACTGATGAAGAAATATCTTATGACTTGCTAAGCATTTTTTTCATTAGGGTTTTCTTTTTCGCTGTTGTAAAATTTAGTTAAAAATGGCTGTGTATTTTCGTTGGCAATATTTTCAGCGATAAAGTATGCCACCAGGCATGTGCGCTGGTTTGCGACATTTATTTATGTATGTGTTGTAAATAAAAATATTCTACTACTACTACTAAATTCCTGAAAGCAGGTGTTCTTAATACAATACCTCCCAGCTATGGCAGCAACCACTAATAACTACCAATAACTCATTGTAATTTACTGATAACTGATGATAGGACACGCCAATAAGTGAAATGGTAGCTCATTAATAACAGTTACATTATCTTATGACGTTAAATTTTTCATATAAAGTATATCATTTTGTCATATGATCATTGTTGAAAATTATTGACATAAGAATTCGGCTTGAAAATTCAATTTCAGTTCTATAATTAGCCTATCTGTTGGGCAATAAGATGTAATTCTTGTTCGGCAATAAGATTGATGAGACACTTCTACTATAATCTAATATCCTAGTTTTATTAAAATTCGAAGACTTTTTGGAGACAGAGAAAAACCGGCTTCCAGACGTAGAATAGACTTAGAATAAAACTTAGTTACATGACGTGCAGTGCCATCTATTTATTTAGTTTCATTTTTGCTGACACATTAGGGCTGTTTTTTTACTCATCATTGTGCTAAGATCTTATATCTTTTGACAAAGAACGCCTGAAAGTGAAATCTTAGCCCTAAGATCTTTTAGCGTTCTTTTGCAAACGTCTTTCATCATTCTGTTCTGATCAGCGGTCTAAGAACCATGATGAGTATATCATCAAAGTTCTCATCATCGCTCTATATGGCAGAAAGATGGTGTCCTTCACACTTTTTGCTAACATCAGTGAGCTGTAAGATCTTAGAACAAAGATGAGTTAAAAGAACAGAAATCTTTGCAGAAAGATGTGAGATCTTAGGTGTAAGATCTTTGTGCAAAAGAACGGGCCTATTAGCACTGATGAAAAGGACAAATTAAAGTTTTGAAAACTTTTAGAAGACACACAGAACTCTCTGGTTCCAGACATACAATAGACATTAATTAGATCAGAGTAGAATAAAGCTTGGATTATCTTTATTTACTTTTTGGCTAGGAGATTAGAAGAGCCATCTGATGCTCAAATAATATGAAGAGGAAGATTAGTTTCTGTTTATAAGAGATGGGATTATAATAATCATCACCTTCTCTTTTAAGGACATTTTTTTTGGTGTTATAACTTTATTTTAATTGCTATTCCATTTTAATTTCTGTTTCAGAATTGTAAATTATTAAATTTTGGGATTTTGTTTTAATCTGTTTTGATTAATGTTTTAATGTTGCTTATGTATGAAATTCTTAATAGTTTAATTTTTCTGTTGATAAACTTCTTCCTCAAGTTTGAATCGTTTTAATTGTGAGCTATTTTGAATTTTGATTCTTAATTTGTTAACATGGCACTCACTTTTGGTAGTTTTTCTTGGTATCAGGCATCTATGCATGGTGTTCCTGCAAGCAGTCAGTACTCACCTCTCTTCCTGAAATCAGTATTCCCTTCAATCCCCCTGAAAAGGGTCGTATAATTTCCTGTTGGCATATTATAAACAAGTAATTTATATCCATATGATAATATATTATATTTCAATTTTCTATTTAGTAAATGGTCATAGAGAGCTGATTTCGTTGGATGATTTTTCAAAAGAGGATGTTTATAGATGGTCAGAATATTTGAGAATGAGGGAAGGTAAGTTTTCCTTTTACCTCCACTCATTTGGTAAAGCATGAAAAGGGTCCCGTCACAATCTCTGTGGATAAAAGTTTTAAATTTGAGTTTTAGGATCCTCCCTCTCGTATACTCTCCTCCCTCTCTCTCCCTTGTATACTCTCCCTCCCTCTTGTATACTTTCCTTTCCTCTTGTATACCCTCCTTCTCTCTTGTATACTCTCGCTCCCTCTTGTATAATCTCCTTTCCTCTTGTATACACTCCTTCTCTTGTTTACTCTCCTTTCCTCTTGTATACACTCCTTCTCTCTTGTATACTCTCGCTCCCTCTTGTATACTCTCCTTTCCTCTTGTATAACCTCCTTCCCTCTTGTATACTCTCCCTCTCTCATTTATACTCTCTTTTATACTATCCCTTTTCAAAGAAATTTTTTTATCTCATATGGTATGAATGCTTCTTCTATTTGAGCCTGTAAAGGCAAACGGTGGAAGTGGGGTTGAAAATGGTTATAATGGACAGAGACATGATGTAAGCAGTATAGACAATTAGCAAGACTTGGGACTCCAGGTATTTATTATTCAAGAAAGTTCTCTATAATAATAATAATTTATTTATAACCCACAAATCAGCAGGTTCAGCATCTGATAAAGAACAATATAAAGAATCTAATAGAAAGTTAAAAAGTCTTTTAAGAAAAGCAAAAATGAATTACTATGCACAGAAATTTAAAGATTATGAAGGAAACCCCGGCTAAAATTTGGCAACTGATTAAGTCGGAAATAAGCCCAAATAGTGAACCAATAACTCCTAGTAATTTGCCGTGGGAGTCGGATAGTGGTGTAGCCAATAACTTGTGTACCCGCTTTTCAGTAGTAGGGCTAAAAATATCGACATCTGTGGAATGTATAAATGGTGATGGTACATACCAGAATTTTCTTCCTGAAGCAAGTGATACAACCATTTATCTTCAACCAATGAGATCGCGTGAACTTGAGGATATCTTAAAAAGTATGAAAAAATAGGCAGCTGGAATGGACTTTATAACCTTTCAAATTGTTCTAAAAATTTACCCAATTATATGTAGTCATCTGTTGTACCTTTTTAATCAATGTTTTGAATTTGAAGTGTACCCTAATTGCTTGAAAAGTGCTTTGGTTATTCCTCTGTATAAAGGAGGTGATAAGGAAGATACGAACAACTACCGTTCGATACCTCTATTTCCAGTGATTTCTCGTATTTTTGAGAAATTGATTTATAGACGACTGATGGATTATTTTGAAAAAAAATTTTTTTCACTCTAGTCAATTTGGCTTTAGAAAAAAATATATCTACAGAGCATGCTTTATTATTTTTGACAACATTTGTTAACGATTGCCTAGATTCATGTTTAAAGGTGGGTTAAATTTTTCTAGATATTATGAAGGCTTTTGACTGTGTTGATCATAAGATTTTATTGGCTAAGCTTGAAAATAGTGGAATTCGTTTTAAAAGTCTGAAATTGATTGCTTCATTTCTTGAAGGAAGAACGCAAAGAGTACGGCTGGGTACCGTCCTGTCAGAAGAGATGGTAGTAAAGTGCGGTGTTCCACAGGGGTCTGTGTTTGTGTCCCCTATTGTTTCTTGTGTACATTAATGATCTAAATGGATGCCTCAAACAACTGTCAACTCCAGGGTACACTGATGGCCCGGTGCGAGCAATACTTCCAAGTTTTGCTGATGATATTCAATTTACAATGGCTGCAAAAACAGAAGCGAATTTGAAAAATGGCATGAAACAGGGAATGGTGATAATCGAGAGGTGGATGCGAGTGAACAAACTGCATGTTAATCAGAAGAAAACAAAGTTCTTGTTATATGGCAGAATTGCAAATTACTATCCATGGATTGGAAAAATTAAGTTAGAAAATGAAGTATAAAACCGACAATTATTGCTAGGTCTCTTGCTGTGATGATAGATGAATGCTCAAGTTTCAAAGGTCATGTTGCATTCACAGGTACTAAATTAGCGAAAAATGTTGGAACTCTGCGGAAACTGAAATTTGTTTTCCCAAAAAGGTTATTAGAATGTTATATTTTTCTCTTATTCATCCATATTTGCTGTACTGTGTTACAGTTTGGTCGTCGACGTTCACTAGCCATTTGTATCCGCTCCGTGTGTTACAAAATAAAGCTGTAAGAGTTTTGACCAATGACTTGTCCCAGAATTCTGTAAGATCGACGTATCACCAATTAAAAATTTTACCATTCTTTGGTTTGGTTAAATTTTATGTAAATTTGTTTATGTATAAATTTTTTTCTAATTTGTTACCTGCATGTTTTTCGGAACTTTTTAATGAAAGGGAACATAGCTATGAAACTAGAAATGTTGAATTAGTTAGAACGCCGGTTCCGGTTACTACCAGATCTAAATTTTCTATTAGGTATATTGGTCCTGAAGTATGGAACAGGCTTCCGGTGGATGTAAAAGGTAAGAAGGCTCTTGAGGAATTTCGTGCTTCTTTGCGATGTATTTGTTTTAACCAGTATTGTCGACACGGATTATGTGATTGATCTGGGAGTGAGTATATGCTTGTGAATGTTAAAAGATAAAAATTTTCTTGTGTGTTGATTGAGGTAATTGTCGGTATATGAAAGGAAGCTTGATGAATCATAGATTATGAATGTGGGATTCCTTTAAGTTCCCTGTAAAAAAAAAAAAAAATATTATCCTTAGAATGTGGATTAATTTTTTATTCATGGTGGGGGAGGGGAGGGGGAGTCAGAGAGTCCTATTTCCCCGAGGAAGTGTATTACTGTATAAGTAGTTGAAGTGTTCCTTTTTTTGGGTCATCCCAAACACGCTAATATGCGTCGGGACCTATTTTGATATTGTTGGTGTTATATGTAGTTTTGTTTTGTTAGCATTATATGGAGATTTGTATGTTGTTGTTTTTTTGTGACCCACTTGTTAATAAATAAAAAAATGAACACTAGAATGACACTGCGGAGTTAATACAAAAGAAAAAAAAATAACAACATCAATACGAAAAAAAAACAAAAACAACAAAATATAATTTAACCGATATTATGATGAAAAAAGCAACCTAGGGGTCGGTGACAGAAACAACATTTCAAGTATTCTTGATCACATTAGAAGCCAGACTTACCAGCTGCGCGCAAGTATCAATGACACCATAACGGGATACAATATTTCTATTTCTGAAACGGCTGAGTAAATACATCAGATATTTACAGTATCTAAAGTAACCACTTCTAAATCTCCATAAATCTTTTTTTCTCAGCAGGTGGTGGAATCCAGATAGGAAATTTACTCCTGGAGAGCAAAAACTATTATAAAGCCGAGCTAGACCCTTACGGTTATAACGCCCTCTATTTGGAGATATCTTACCATACGACACACGAATATTTTTTAATGCATTAGTAACCAACTCGGAGCAAGTTTCAGAAATAGACGGGCAAAACGATATACCAAGCCACTTAATATTATCCAAACAAGGTAATGAAATCGAACCAAGTTTTAGTGGAGATACAGAGGTTCAACTATTAAAGCACATAAATTCACGCTTTTCCATATTAACAGATAGGGCAATATCACTAAGTAGAAAAGATAACTTTCGGAAATTCTGAGCCAACCCTCGACGAGAAAAACTAACTAAAAGGACATCGTCGGCATATGCAATATAACTTAAACCGATATCACGAAAAAAAACAGTAGGAGATAGATGTTTTAAACAAGTAGCGAGGACACATTTAAATATATAAGGAGATAAAACACCGCCCTTTCTACCGCCTTTTCCCAACAGCTACTGAATCAGAAATATGTGACATCCACTTAATACGCACATAAGAATTATCATACCAATATCGCAATATAGAAATTACTGAATAATTAACTCCGGAACAGGCAAGGTAAAACAAGGCCTGGGCGTGAACAACATTGTCAAAGGCCCCGGAAATGTCAAGTTTGCAGCAATACAATGACCGCTTTTGAGCAAATGCTTCCTTTAACAACCGGCTGAGCACATCATGTGCTTGGGGGGGCAGCCAACCCCTCTTCTAAATCCTAATTGAAAAGACGAAAAATCGCACTTAGAAATTATTTCAGGCAAAAGAATGTACTCAAAAATCTTACTCATAAAGCAAGATACAGTAATCGGTCTGTAATTCGAGCATGATTCTGGATCTTTACCTCGTTTAAGTATAGGCGTGACACTACTGGAAAGAAAACTATCAGGAGCCAGAGATTGAGCTATACAAATCTGAAATAATAACTGCAGGTGTTCCAACAATAATGGGCAATCATAAGCAAAAATTCCTAAAACATAGGGCATCACAATCAGGAGAATCTGATCTTTTAACTTTCTTCAGCGCCCGATATAAATCACTCATCCTTATCGCAAGAACTCAGTGATGACAAGAGACACTGACAGGACCAAACTAAGTAGATTAGAAAAATGTTTCTGAACATACTGGTTGAATACGGAAAATATGTCAATATAATGGTGCACAAAATTTAAAAGGTTTAACTTTGACTGAGCTAGGGGAGTCCACTTACTGCTATTGATAACTTTATTCCAGGTCATTTTACTATTTGGAGCGTCCCACGTGTTGAGCCTTGCATTACGTAAACAGGATTTGTATTCTTTCTTCGTTTTTTGCTTGACTGTAAACACAGCACCGGAAGAAGGTCGATCGCAAGCGTTCCGCAGTTGCAACCAAAACTTTGCGCGGTTCTTTACTCTTTTAACTTCCGGATGTATATTCCACAGACCGTCTTAAACTGGTCGTATTAGCTTTAGAAAGTAGATGCTCCTGTAAGAATACAACATCAAAATTTAGCAGCTCGTCAATTAGCAGATCCTTATCTTTAGTACCAATAAAGTTCAGAGAACTAAAACTTAAGGCTGAAGGAGAAGTCATCATAATGTCTTGGCAAGCGCATTTCTCAATACCGAGCATTTTAAACTAAAAGAAACATGATTTCCTCCGCAATTGGCGCACTTAGGAGCAGCTGAGCAAGGGTTCTCTGCCGTGTTTTCGTGAGCCCTAGGACAGCGAGAGCATTTTGGTAAATCAGGAGAGCGTGGTCATCTAGCAACAGGGTGATCTACCCCTTGGCACCGGAAACAGCGACGTGGTAATTCTTGATAGACTTCAACACGAAAAAGCTCATACCCAAGTCGGAGATCATGGTTAATTGCATTTTTGAGTGTCCTATTTTTATGGCACGAGCTAATCCCTGTATACTTTCCATTAGAGATGATTCTGTTACGTTTTCAGGGATATCCCAAGCAATACCGAGTGTTTTGTTGTCAAGGACCTTGGTTTGAACACATTAGGTAGGCTCTTAGAGGCCGAGGCGGCAAGGCATACAGCTGAATGCCTATCTCGAATAACTACGATCCATTTTTTATTCTGAACGTCAGGTTTTAGACTAAGAATCCCTTCACGACCTTCAAGCGTATCCAATTTATTTTTTCGCAAACCAGGATCACTTAAATTGGTAGGAACGTTTTTCACAGTTACTGCATACGTAGGTTTATCTTTAACTGAAGGGGCAGCAGTGGAGGGGAAAGGCAGCTGGGTTTGAAGCTTTTCTGACAAAGTGCGTAATTAATTAAAACAGGCGCTTACCTTACTACTAAGCATGGAATATGCCGAAGCAGGAATAATCGGGATTTCACTCGCGTTCCTTATCACAAAATCCAGCACATCTGTATCTTCAGAGTCGCATCTTTCAAACGCTGCAATAATATCGGCAATACCATTTGGTTGGACATTGAAGCCAACTCGCCTAGGCGGAACTTCCCTCGGAAGCACTTTCTGGGGGAAAAGCTTTCTCGCATCCAATACATCAGTAGCCGAAAAAAAATCCAAAGCATGTTCTTTAATCAAATCGCGGGAAATCCCTTACTCTAGATTTTTCTGTATGAAATTCAACACTGGATTATAAAAATGTTTATCTTTCGCCCAAATTCCAAAATCAGCCATTTTCACTTACAATCTAAATAATCGCATCCAATCTCGTTTAATAATCATGATTCTGAGTTTAATCACTTGAACTCTTATGGAACAATTTCTGTGACACTTAAAAAAATATTAAAACTTAATAAAATTATTTTTATAATAAAAACTAATATATTATTACAAAAAATATTATAATTTAAGTATTAAAAAAAAAATAAACCAACTAAAACTTGTTTAATTCAAATGAAACCTGAATTCATCACCCCAACCTAAACACCACAGTATAAATATACAAACAGTAGCAAAAATTTGCTTCAGAAATGAGACCCACCATAGCGCGCAGATAGGGAAGTTTCCCTTTGCGCTACATCAATAGCTTCGTTTCCTACCACAGAATAAATATTAAGGAAGGCGGAGTAATGAAGAAAGGTGTGCAACTGATGTGTCCCAAAAATCTTTAACGGAAGTACAGGAATTTTCGCTACTGTTTATATATTTATACTGTGCTAGACACAAGAAAGACTGGACATGTTTGTCAGTCCATTCTTGAAAAATGTTTACACAAGAAGTCTGAATAATGTCAAACAGTGCCAAAACCTCTAAATAGGCAAGTTACCCTTTCAGTGTTCCTTGGAGAGGATCTTACTTGTATTTTAGTTGTTTGTTTTTTTTTTTTTTTTGCAGTTAGTTTTTTATTTATTTTAGTATTTGTTTTTTTTAAGGTACTTTTATTATTTTTGCACTTGAGGTCGGCCGAGTCGAGGTCTCCGCCGAAATATTTGCATTGCATTTTCACAGGCCGTAAAAATTCTCGTATTTCTTCTTTTCAATTTTTTTCTTATCTTAACAAGTAAATTATACAAAAAAGATAGAAACATTTAGGAAATTGATAAAACTCTCACTTTGGAGGGGGACTTGGGGGCTGAACCTTGTCTATATGCTCGATTAGGTGTATCATCTGAAGGAACTAAATGCTTCTTAAATACAGGAATTGAATTTGTGATTTAAAAAAAGGGTTGGTGTTTTTGACTTCCTTGGTCAGTTTTCATGTGAATACTAGGTGGCCATGCTAAAGACAGCTTCTTTCAACATTTGCTGTTTAAGATTTTCGACTCCTATGGGCCATGGTTTTCTGACTTGAACCACAGTAGTGTACTGTTTTATTATAGGTTATGAAACTTTTCCCCTGAAAATATATAAAGGTATAAATGCAAATTTATTATAAAGTACAAAGTATTCGGCTGTTATGAATTATTACAAATGAATCGTAAGTTGAGGCATTAACTGTATTACTTTATAATTGTACTTCACAGAATTGTACCCCTAAAAAAAATAAGCTATTGAATTTCTATAAATCAAGATATTGTTGTATATGAGTTATACATTAAGGTGTTAGTGCTAAAAGATTATTAATTTATTTATTACTTTATAAACTTTATGCTGGAATTTGTGGTGCAAGAAAATAATAATAAGATATCTCATAAGCAGTCGCACCAGTAAATTGCTCTTTGCTGATTGTATGTTTTCTTTTTTTCTTCTTTTTTTTGTTTTGGTTGTATTTGTTTCTTTTTTTATAATTTATATTCTTTTGACTCCTCCATCAGTGCTGTATTTCTGCATTTATGGTGGGCAGTAAATCTATACCTACATATGTTAAGTTGACACTGCAGAACAGGAATCTTTAACGCGTAATTATTTCCGGAATGGTGCTGACATATTTGATTTTCATTTTAGCACTACGAGATAGGAACGTGTTCTCTCTGAAATTTCCAAATAGACGCAACCCTTGAAAGAAACTCTAGGGAAAAGGAATTGCAGGAACTTAATTTTCACAAGGCGGGAGTTAATGTGCATGAGGGGTAAACTTGTAATTTGCATGTAAATGATGGGGGGAGTAAGCTTCATGATAGAGGCATGTTTCTAGTACTAAGCTGCATTTCATTCAGGCTTTTTGAGTCAGTGTTTTTGAGAAACTCAAAAAATGTGCTTTTTTTGTTTTTGTCGATTTTTTACTGGGGAATTAGGGTTTCATCTGAATTAATTAGTTTTCTTGGCTGTTTAAGTTTAAACCTCTGTCACCTTTATGTTGGTCTGTGACTCCTTATGGTATTCATCTGGGCCTGGCTTTGACAAAGAAGTCTCCATTTCGGAAATTTTCTTTATCCACCAATAATCCATATACTAGTTTGCCACCAAGAATTTATATACTAATTTGTGTTGATATTGATATCGATATTTAATTTTCTCTATATACCAAGTTGTACCGATATTAGCCGCCATAGCAACAATAGTGCTATCCTGCTCTTGGCGATGGAGAGAGAAATATAGTAAATCATCAAATATAAACGAAACGGTTTATCCTGAGATAGGCTGTTGAAGATGAAAATGTGAAAATGCTTGCAAAAAATGAAAAAATCCTGAAATTTATTCAATAATAACAAATAAAAGCAAAGAATTCATACGTTAATGTATATTTGGATCGAAGCTCACCAAATTTTAATCATACTCTTTGCTAAAGGTTTGGAAAGAAAAATTCCACTATGTTATCCCTGGGCCCTGGGTGGGGAGAAGGGGTGCCTCTCTGAAATTGGTTTGGTACCCCCCCCCCCCACCTCTTTCCATCAAAAAACTAAAGATAATGGACTGTGACATTTTTTCTTTTTTTTTACCATCGGTTTTGTAATAGGGCTTGGAATTAGGATAGATTTTTAAAGGTGCTTAAGGATTTAAAATATACAGATTATTATCATTTATGGATATCATCGTGATCCTCCGGCTGTTTTCTATAGGTGTTGTGTTGGCTGTTTATTTTTCTATTCTTTAATTTTCAAGGAATGCCACCAATGAGGTTCATCAAGCCACAGAGGACAGACAATCCTTCAATTCAAGGTCCATGGACACCATTTACTCATGAGGCTCCTGAGATGAATCTTGCCAAAATTCCAAGCGTAAGGAAGTATTTTTGGGTGAAATATGGTCTTGTCTTGAGTTTTTGAGATAGTCTTTCCTCTGTACAAGGGGTAAAATAGAGGATGGTAACGGGTTGATGCCTCACATCTTCTCCTTTACCCCGCTAGGATTGTTGAATATTCAAAAAATTCCAATAGTAATTAGTGGAAAACGATATTTTTTTCAGATGAGGGCCATATTTTTCCAGAATTTGACCAAAATGTGAGCTTTTTTTGTAATTGAAATTATGTGGCACAA
The DNA here is from genome assembly GCF_049724085.1 of Artemia sp. Qi Xiang Cuo. Classification (NCBI taxonomy): domain Eukaryota; kingdom Metazoa; phylum Arthropoda; class Branchiopoda; order Anostraca; family Artemiidae; genus Artemia; species Artemia sp. Qi Xiang Cuo. The sequence goes on along the minus strand of NC_142797.1, from coordinate 8,460,447 downwards.
TTTGTTTTTCTAGCACGATAAGAAAAAATATTGGAAGCATGTGCTTTCTTAACCTACTCAAAAATAAAATGAACCAAATCCAAAACATTAATCACTACGCTGTAAATAATAAAAGGAAAAAGTCATAATAAAGAAATATATTCAACCTGAAAAGTGTAATAACATGATAACTAAATAAATTTCTTAGCAATAAGTTATGGATAAAAATTATCCTGTGAAAATCAACCACTAGACGTTTCACGGTGTCAAATAAATAACAGCTTTTTGCTGCAACTGGAAATATATTTCATGTTCTTGAAGATACATGTAAGTGGGTTTGGTGGGTCAAGTTCGAGTTGGAAAAACAGTTTCATAACCATAAACAGGGTTAATGTTTAAAAACAAGGTTACACCAATAGCTGCAACCTAGTAAGGACTGAACCAAAGGCCTTTGTAGCTTAAAATTTAAACTTGTTTTAGAAAATAACTGTCTACTGAGAAAATATTCCACTTTAAGGTGATTCAAAAATGGTGACTATTGTAAAGGTTTATTTTAAATGCAAAAGCTTATTGCGGAAACAAACTTTGGGGAATTTCAAAGGAAATATTGAAACCTCTCAGAGGTTGCGGTCGATCGAAATGAAAAATGCACCATCTTCCATTTCTTTTTTTTGTTTTCCCACACTAGCAGGCTAGCAGGAAACTGAAAGATTGCAGAGAGCTGTTTGATGACTAATTTGAAACCTTTTCGTCATATTTACGCGCTTTTTATTAATTTTTTCTTGATAATGATATTGCAAAAAGCTATATAGCCCCTTTTCAATGATATTTTTGGGTTTGAAAGACAGTAAAGTATTAACAAGTGTACGATTCCATGGTTTAAAGCCTTTCGTCGTTAGTTTACAATCCTGCCTCTTGTATAATCTCCGACCATTTTTTTTTCTAATAAATAAAAACTAAAAAACAGATTTCGAAAAAAAAAATCTTTTAAAATTTTATTCGGGAATAACAGTTGTTATTTATGTTTATTTTAATAGTAAAAACTAATTACAAATATTTTTTTTCGAGAATTTCGGAAAAGAGCTTGAAACACTGATAGCTCTTTTTCCTCTTTTTCCCCAGTACTAGTGGGGCACTGAAATGTCGTAAGGAGCTGTTAAAAAAGCTTATTTGAAGGCTAATGCTTACATTTATGGGCTTACTATAAATTCGTCTTGGCAACGCCATCGTAAAGTGGCATCTGTTACTCTGAGTCATTGGACGCATTTGGAACGGATTGAGCGGAGAGGTTTGGAAGCATAAATATTGTACCATTGAAATCTCCATGTTTGAAAATCTTTAAACGGATGCTTAAGAGTCTCCCTTTGAATATTTCCTTTCCCAGTCCCCCAGTAAGTGAAAAAAGGGGGTTTGAAAAAAAAACTACCTAGCGAGAAAGCGTTTTCAATCAAATTCAAAGCTGACAGAGTCAACGCTACTCTGTCTGTCACCGCGACAGACAATGCTACTGGGATCACGTGGCAGCAGATATGGAAAAGCTGCTTCTCATTCAGATACCAGAAAGCTTTACCAACTACTAAAAGAAGCAAATGGGAAAAGTAAAAAGATCTCAACTGGAGTTAGAGGCGAAGATAGAACGCTACTGTCAAGAAAATATGACATAATAGCTAGATGGCAATACCACTTCCAAAAGCTGCTGAACTCCCGTTACAACATCTCTTCCACTCAAACGCCTCCTAATAATAGCGCCACTGCACTTCAGCCAAGCAACCCTAACCTTAACTCAGTACCATTGAGTCAACAAGGCCCGTACAGTAACGTAAATGTTAACCCCTCCCCCCTCAATACAAGAGATCAAGAAGCTGAGGAATCACAAGGCGCAAAGCACAGGTTCTATCCTAAAAGAAGTCTACAAAGCTGCTCTTATTCTCGCTGAGAAACTAAAGAAGCTCTTCTGATCAATCTGGTTTCGGGGACGGTTTTGCTAGGAATGGTAAAGTTCAATAATATTGCATGTCATCCAGAAAGACGACTACACAGAATGCAAAAATTGCAGAGGGATCTCACTAATGAGCATTACGTCACAGATCTTTGCAATGATTCTTCTTAACCGATTCTGCAAAGCCCACAACGAAAGAACCCGCCCCAACCAATCTGATTTCCGAGCCGGCATGGGCTGTATTGACCAGCTCTTCACCTTGAAACAGATTTTTGAACATAAGAGTCAAGCATCAACTAATCACTGTCGCTGTCTTCTTTGACTTCATTACGGCCTTCGATTCAGTCATCTGGGGAAGAATTTGGATGGCAATGGAAGAGGACTGTGTCCCACCTAAGATCATACGGCTCATTCAGGCTTACTATCAACACAGACGAGCCTGCATCAAGGTCAACGGAGAACTTTCTCCGCTATTCGACATCAACTTCGGTGTGAGGCAAGGGTGTGTACTCTCTCCCGAACTATTCGATTTTGTCGTCGACTGGGTAATGAAAAAACCAATGCTAAACTTCGAAGGAGTCAAGGTTAGCCCTGATTTCAGTACCACCGACCTGGATCATGCCGATGATGTTGCTCTTCTTGGCAAATCCGTTGGCGAAGCCCAGAAAATGCTTCTGAAAGTCTCCGAAGTTGCTGCCCCAGTGGGGCTCAAGATTAATATTGACAAGACTAAAGCTATGTCTGATGCCCCTGATATAAACTCTACCCCTATAACCCTGAACCAAAGGCAGATCGAAGTTGTCAATAAGTTCAAGTATCTCGGATCATACATTGACATCAACGGCGGATGTAGCGAAGAAATCCAATGCCGCATTGCACCAGCTTCCGCTGTCTTTGCACAGCTTTGGAAACCGCTATGGAAAAGGAAGGAAATCCATCGAAAACAAAAATACGTATTTTCGATGCCTTTGTCCCATCGGTCTTTCTGTACGGCTGTGAGACGTGGCCCTTAAAAGTCACCGAGGCACACACCCTCAACACTTTTGAACACAGATGCCTGAGGAGCATATTGGGGTTACGACTCAGCGACCGAATCCCAAATACGATCATCCGCCAACTATGTGCCCAGAAGTACGACATCACATCTATCATTCGACGCCGCCGCCTGTCCTGGTTTAGCCATGTGTGCCGAAGACCGGCCGAGACTTTTACAAATCAAAGCCTACGATGCAGACAAGCAGCTGATTGCAGGAAGCAACATGGAGGACAAGCCAAAACTTGGCTCAACACCGTCAAATCTGACCTCGACTCGATTGGCGAATTCCGGAGACATGGTCGCAGATGGGACCCTTCATGGCTCGAAATTATCACCCCATTAACCCAAGACCGTAACCTGTGGAATTCAACTGTCGCCAGGGAGAGCTACATAACTTGTGTCCTGATCCAAGTACCAGTACAATTAAGTCCATTCAGTAAAAGTTAATTAAGAGAATATTTATTATTGGTAATTCTAGAAATTAAATTGAAGCGCTGGTGTGTCGTATTTTTTTCCTTATTTTTTCTTATTTTTCTCCTGCACTATTGGGGCACTGGCACATCCTAGGTATGTCAGAATGAGTGACCTAGCACATTTTTCGCAATCAGGGGTTTATATTACTTCCTTCACCCCGTCAACTCGTCCATGAATTGGTCACTGGGTTTTACGTCAAATACACATTTGGCATTTGGGGGCAAGAGAATCGCACTTGCTCCCCTGAATTTTTCAGAATTCTAATAACATAGGGAAATATCACGAGTCAGTTTCTTTGAGCTAGTTTCATACATATATGTTGTGTTGACTTTAAAGCAATAAGTCCTGTTCGTTTTTCAATTTCAATTTCATTCTTTACTTCCATCAAAACAGCTTAGTTAAAAAAAAAAGTTACTTTCAAAAGCGTTGGTTCCCCATTAAAGTTACGGTACCCATTAGGGTACCATTTGGTACCCCATAATATATATATATATATATATATATATATATATATATATATATATATATATATATATATATATATATATATATTTGTTTTATAACTGAACTTGTTGTACATTAAGAAGTACCACAATTGTTGAAAATATTTACTTTTAGGAAGAACTTGGTCGGGCTCACAATTTATCTCCCACTGCAACAGAAATCATTTTGGAGATGCAAGAATATGCCAAGCAAATTGATTCAAATCCAAGTGAAACTAGTCATTAAATTATTCATCTTTGTGCTCAGCAAAATAAATTTCTTTAGTTTTTTTCTTTTTGTTTTGATTATAAGTTGAGATTGATTGATAGATAAAAAAATTTTAAACATGCGGATTAAATAAAAAATGAATTAATAACGAAAAAAATTTAAGTATCAAGAAGACCAATAGCGAAATTAAATTCTTTGAGTTGGTTAAGTGGAAATTTACACAACCGTATACCAATGGCGTAATTTATTCAAAATCCTAGGGGAGGGGGCAAAGTTGAAGACAATTTTCCTTAATAAAATGAAAATAACATTGAAAACTGAAAAATGAGCCATATAGTACCATAAAGGGAAAAATTTACTAAAGAAAATTGACCCGTTTCGGTGAACTCTAGAATTATGCAGGCTTATCTTAATTTTGATCCGATTTTTGAAGAGTCCAGATTTCAGCTGAGGGGGGGGGGAACGGGGGCTTGAGGGCGTTTTCCCCCTCCCCGTCCCATAACCCATTGCGCCCGTGCCATATACGTCTTAAAATTAGGAAAAACCAGAAAATTCAATTTTTAATAAAAAAGATCTCTAATTTTTAATTCATTTCTGTACATTGACGGGTGCTAAGTTTAAAAATGTAGAACGTGTGTGAAAAATAAGCAGATAATGAGCGAAAAAATAAATAATCATGAATTTCTAGAAAGTGTAACTTTTCTGATTGCTATAGAAGAAGAAAACAACCAATAACTGACAGCAAAGTTGGTAAGAATCCAGTGATGGGATTGGTAAAATTGTTTAAAAATATAAGCCAACTCTAACATCGTTATAGCATATAGGAAGCAGAAAGAAGTGAAAGAATGAATCTATCATGGGATAGCTAAAACTCTAAGTTACTATATTGTATTTATTGACTCTAAGTATGTATATATAGCATATTGTATTTAACGCTTCAAATTGACAGTGTCTTTTTGGAAAAGCCAATTATCCTATTTTCCTATGTTTTTTCCTTCCAAAATGTATATTACAAAAACAGATATTAAATTGAATGTTTGACTTCAGAAAACAAGAAAAAAAAAATTCAGACATGACACGTTCAAGTGTAACGAAGATTTATATAGAAATTTTACCCTAACCTGTTTAGCTAGTGCTAGATAGTATGATAAGCGATTAAACTAGCCTATGGAGGATTACTATAAAATATTGCGTAATGGAAAACTCAAGACGTGGATTTAAGCGATTTATTCCCAGGGTTCTGCAATATCTATGAGTCTATTAATGCGTTAACGAATTTACCTAATTAATTTTGCAAGTTGTTTTTCACGGTTTAATTTGGAAACAACAGTGAAAATTTTCACGCCCGACTTCTTACTTTTGCAACAACCAAAAGAAAAATCTTAGAAAATCCCGGTTTTTCGGTATGGATGGTACTTAGTACTCGAAAGAAAGACGACAGGTTAGAGAAAACAAGATGGAGGAAGCCGGGCAAATAAACACCTGGTCCTTTTGCAAGCAAGGAAATTAAAAAGTAACAAAAAATACTTAAGATTTTGCTTAAGCAGACTTCGACATCTTTTTCATCTTTGTGATGAAAACGAAGAAACAAACAAGTTGATATTTTAGAGCAGTGATTTCAAAAATTTTAAGATACTGAGCGACCTTACAGCCTTAGTATGAGCTAAGGTAGTCAAAATCCTGAGCGGGGGGGGGTAAATTTGGAGCTAATTCTCCCAAATAAAATGAAAATAGCATTGAAAACTAAACAATGAGCCACATATTTCCCTGTAAGGCAAAAATGTCTAAAGAAAACTGACCCGTTTCTGTGGATGCTTTAATTATGCAAGCATATCTGAGTTTCGACAAGATTTCTGAAGAAACCAAGTTTCAGCTGTCGGGGGGGTGCAAACTAGCGTATGAGGGGGGCAGTTATAGAAATTGGCAATTATAGGAAAACAACCTCCAGTTGTTTTACCTTTAAATACACATTTCTAGGGAGCTGGTGCCTTCCCCCTCGGAAAATTTCCCTTGACAGAAGTGTCAACTAACGTTTTCAAGTAGGGTTTTTGGTCAAATTGGAGGCCTATGGATTTTAGTGACTTTGAAACCATTCAAAATTTTAAAAATACATGGTGCACAACAATGTTTTGTTTGGCTAAAGATCGGTAATTAATTTTTACCACGGACCCCCCCCCCTCTCATAGAAAATTCCTCAAAGCACAGAATTAAGCGGTCACATGAAAAATTAAAAATAGATACATCAAAATGTCAAAGAGATTTCCTAAGGGGTAATAAAACAAAAAGGACAAAATGTTCAAAACAGTTCGTGGACAGGGGCCGCCTGATTTTCATACCACTTTCGATTTAAAGTAAATACTTTATAAAGAAAAAAAAATTGAAAAACAATATTTTACAAATGGACTGAAAGCGGAAAATAATTCTTTCGGTTCTAAAGAATACTTTTGATATATATACTTCAAAATTTTCTGAATATTAAAAATGTTGTGAACTCTTCACTCAAACTTGTAAAAATTTTCAAAAAATTTGGACGTGGTGCACATTTTAAATAGTTAGATATCAATAGATATTTGACTGAAAATGCGTACCACGTTTAAAATTCTTGAAAATTTTCACAAGTTTGAGTAAAACAGTTCACAACATTCAAAATATTTCGTTTTTTTCGAGAGTAAATTGCCGTAATCACCTTTGACGCCTGAGCGATTCACTCCTAATTGATTTTAGGAGCTGATATATCTTCCTGGTGTCAGACCTAGAGGCAGCGGCTTCCAGACCTAGAGGCAGTCTTCGGTGATTTTCTCCCAGTGCTCGTTCTTATCATTCTTAGCTGTCTGGTGGCATTCTCTTCTCAGGCGCTTGAACATGTTCCGATTTTATGTCAGAAATCTATTGCTTACGTTCAGCCAGCTGGACTTTGCGCGTTGACATGCACTCTTTGGACAGTCTTGCGGGAGCCTATCATAGCCTCTGTGGCCTGGTGGACTGTATTGCGTATGATCACCTACTCTTTATACAAGCTGTGGGTCGTTTGCACTTGGAGAGCTCCAAAGCGATTAGAGATCTTTAAGCTGAATGCCTGTCGTATATTTGGATCATCGAAGCGATTGATATCAAATCTTCGTTGAATTTTCGTCTTGATGCGTGCTGGTAGTCGCAACTTTAGATCTAGCTTGACCAGACTAGAAGATGATCCGATCCATGAGGATGTAATCAATCTGGCTTTTCGTTCTACTGTCTCTTGAATGCCACGTGGCTCTATGGCTGGGCTTTAGCTTAAATAGGATATTGGTAATGATCAAATCATTCGTCATCGCAAACTGAAGAAGCTTCGGTCCTCTGCTACATCTGCTTCGAAGACTAAATTGGCCAATGGCAAACTCAGCATAGGATACTTTTTTACCGACTCTGACGTTATAGTTGCCTCCATTTCAAACATCTTGAATAAAATGGCTTTTTAAGATTTTTATCAGTGTAAAGGGGTGCATCTAAAAGGGTAAGAGAAGGGGGCCTGGTTGCCTTTCGTCCTCTTTTCAACTTCCCTCTCAGCATAATTATATGCTGAATGGACATATATATATATATATATATATATATATATATATATATATATATATATATATATATATATATATATATATATATATATATATATATATATATATATATATATATATATATATATATATATATATATATATATATATATATATATATATATATATATATATATATATATATATATATATATATATATATATATATATATATATATATATATCCATTCCTTACATTCGGTATTGCTAAGAACTTTTGTCATTAAGACTAATTGGAATAATAATTGCTATTCCTGATTCAGCTTCAAATGGCGATTCTTTGTCACTTGACAATAATCTTTCAACGTATATTTTCAATTTTTGGTTAGGCCTACTATGGGCTTGCATTCACTCTATACTAGTTCGCCCCTATTGACAAGGAGAGCTAGGGATAAGGAGAGCTTCACCTTTTCATTCTTTTAAGTCAAACTTTGACAAGAACTTTCATGAAAGTATATATATATATATATATATATATATATATATATATATATATATATATATATATATATATATATATATATATATATATATATATATATATATATATATATATATATATATATATATATATATATATATATATATATATATATATATATATATATATATATATATATATATATATATATATATATATTTGCCGCCGGTCCCCAGTACGGCTAACCGACAGGCTCTTATATATTGGTTCTCATTGTCGTTTGTCTTATAATCGAGGCTGTTGTCCCAGCGAATCAGCAGATTGGTTTACATCATCCTCCATTTCTCACATTTTCATGTAAACTAAAATATAGTCGTTTATGTCTTGCAATATCTCTTCCAAGAGATCCATTATGTTGCAAGAGATTCTATATCTTAAAAGGATATGCAAGGTGTTCTTCAACAGATTCCATTGGGATCCAGAAAGTACATTTGGTCATATGAAGGTAGCTACTTTTACGCTGAAAACATTATGACAATAGATGGTTCAATCATCGCTTGCGTGGACTGAAGATAAAGCAAAATACGAGTTCAAGTTTCGGATTTGTTTGTGGAATTCTTTATAAAGCAAGTGACTTCCTATCAAAGGCCAGATCAATTTATTTAGAAATTATGGAAGTGACAATGCAATTTGACCAAGCAAGTAGCAACCTTCAAATGAATTACCTTTATTAGTTACTCTTTCCTCGGAAAAATAGAGGACTCTACAGTAAATAAATATAACGTTGAAGGGTGCCAATGACATGTTATAAACACTTGCGTAGTTTAATGCATATTTGTAATTTTGTACTGGATTTTTTGCCATAGTTTGCAGGCGTCGATGACTGCGAGAGCGTTGATCTTCTAACGAAAGATATCTTTCTTCTTCTCTTGCATTTTTGAATCGTTCCTATTCTCACTTTCGCTTATCTTGTAACAGTGCAATTTCGTTCTTCACTTTTATTTTTCACACATTTTGATATTCACTTTTGCGTGTCTACTAACCGCAATTTTTTTTTTTATCTTTACTTTCTTTTTTGACACGTTCAGATTCTCGTTATAGCTTATAATTCTCGCTGTCACTTATCGTCTGACCGTATTTTTCTTTGTCCTCTCTGTCATATATCTTCTAACCACATATTTCTTTGCTCTTCATTTTCTTTTTTGACTCGTTGTTATTCTCGCTGCTGCTTATTTTTTAACCGTATATTTCTTTGTTCTTCAATTTCTTTTTTGACTCACTGAAATTTTCATTTTGCAAGTATTCTAACCACATATTTCTGTGTTCTTTATTTTCGTCAGGACATTTTTCAATGCCCTTTTCCTTGGCTGTTCAGATTGGTCTCGTCACATTTGACTGTCCAGGTTGTTCTTTTTCAGCCATTGTGTATTTACCTTTCTCAGGTCGTCCTCTGTATCTTTTCTCATTTGATGGACCAGTTTGTTCATTTTGAGAAATTGTTAATCTAGTTTTTGTCCTCTATGTATCATCAAACTATTCGGCTGTGGCAAACCAAAAGGCAGTAAATGACATGTTCTCGAAAAATTGAGTTTTATACCTATCCCCACTAAACAGAACACGCTCGATCGATTGGTCTATTCAGAATGTGCGTATCTTCTTTCGTTCCCGAGATATTCGAAGCTTTGTGATCCCTTAAAAAGGCGTTATGTGCATTTCTCGGGCTGTCTTGCAGGCCAAAAGGAGTTAAGTTCACCGACGGGTAAGTCCTGCACTTATCTCCTTTTGGGCTGCCGTGGATACCAGTAAAACAAGTTTTCAAGTTGTCACTTATCGCCCTTTTGGTCGTCCACGCCGGGATTTTTTCGTCCCTTCCATTACTGTCTGAAGAAAAAACTTTCGCGAGTGGAAAAACGAAAAGTCCTCCAAAAAGAAGAAAGATAACCAACCGGTGCTGCTACAGAAAGTAGTTGAAGTTGTGTTCAAAAAAGGTGAATCCTCTATGTTTTATCGTGAGGATTTTGAGCAGGAGCTTGTCTCTTACGATTTCTTTACAGTTGCAGCGAAGAAAGAACTTGTTAAAGGATTGCCAAAGTCTCTGAAACAACCGAGGGGAATAAATGCCTCGAAAAAAGGTGAGATCATGACAAAGTTGGTACCACACATGAGAGACCAGAGATCCAGAGAATTCTGGAAAAGGATAGCAACGGAAGACAAAGCATCTGACCTCACTTTTGAGGGTTGTGAAGAACAAGATGGACTATAATGATGTTTGCTTTTTTGAGTTCCTAAAAGTTTAATTGAAGTCGAATGTTGTTCCTGTTTTCTGGTCAGTTTCCAAATACCCGAACAATTCTTTTATACGTTCTTTTACATTAAAATAGTTGGTTATGGCTCTGAGAATGCGATACATAGGAGAAGTTTCTGCGTGATTTTGACCCCTGCTTTCTGCCTTTCACAGGCTTGGGTGGCATCAGAGGGTAGTTTTCAACATGATCTATTCAGTGAGTAAGAAAAAAAATGTCGTTAAAAAAGTTTAATAGCTGAAAACATTGTCAAAAGTTAAATTTTTTTGAATTTAAATTAAAACGGCAAAATGGCACATGCCTCCTTTTGGTCTGCCGAAAAACGTGAATAAAGGAGATAAGTGACCAAAGTGCCAAAAGTAAATGGAAAGTCGGATTTTTGAAAGCACCAAGTGATTCAGTACAAAAAATTACGCCTGGTCATGTTCAGAAATGATTCCCAGCAATTTATTTTCCTAGTTTTAAATTGAGTTATTTGTTTAAAACGTTTTTCGCGTCTCCTGCAAAATTTACAAAGTGTCACTTATCTCCTTTTGGTTTTCCACAGCCGTATTGAAAACGCCTTGCGTAAGTAGACTCATTGCACTTGGTATTTTATGCCTAGCTATGTTTGTTTTTCTATAATTTTACATGCGTCATAGATACTAGAAACGATACAACCACCCTCGAGTCGAAATGAAGTATTTATCCTCTTGAAATGGTATGGCTACGCAGGACGCTTGTATATATTGATTCTCCTTGTCACTTTTCTTCTAGCAGTATAGGGGTTTTCGGCACTAGCAGGCCCATAAGGGGTGTATTAGAGCCAGTTGGTGTTGCTAACCCCACAAGACGTTTTCAGGTATGTGTTTTCTCAAGATCTATTCCTCAAGATGTTTCTCAAGTCATTTCTAAAGACGTATTTCCTAGCCTATATGCTCCGATCAGGCCCATAGAGGGTGTACTATTGCTGAAAATGCTCTTACTATCCCCTCAAGGTTGTAAGGCTTCCGGTGGTCTCTGTAGGGGTGTACTTTTCGTAAAAATGCTCTTAATAACCACCTTCCCCCCCCCCCAAAAGTTGTAAGTCTTCCTGTGGTCCAGGTAGGGGATGTACTAATGGCCAAAATGGTCTTAGTACCCCCTAAAGTTCGTAGCAAATACGATGATCTAGGTAAGGGGTGCACTATTGGCATTTTTTCAAACCCCTTTGGTTCCGTCTGTTCAAACCCATTTTCTTTAGTCAATGGTCATAATGACTTTTGAAGCTGGATATCCTTTGTTATTACTCGACTGGTTCTATTGGATATAGCTTGAGGCATTTCAGGTCTCCACGATACAATGCATTTTTTTAAAATCCCTTTTTGGTTATATCTGTCCAAACCGGGCTCTCTCTCTCTCTCTCTCTCTCTCTCTCTCTCTCTATCTCTCTCTCTCTCTCTCTCTCTCTCTCTCTCTCTCTCTCTCTCTATCTCTCTCTCTCTCTCTCTCTCTCTCTCTCTCCCTCTCTCTTTCTCTCTCTCTCTCTCTCTCTCTCTCTCTCTCTCTCTCTCTCTCTCTATCTATTTCTCTCTGTCTCTCTCTCAAACTCTCTCTCTCTCTGTTTCCTTCTCTATATGTGAAGATGTTTTGCTTGTTTTGAGTTTGACACGGTTTTCTATGTTCCGGTTCGTTTCGGGATGTCGTCTATTTATTGACGGTGGTTTTTGGTAATTTTACGCTTGGTAAATCATTTGAATTTATTTCTGTTCATTTTTTGTTTAATCGAGCGACTCACTTTTCTTCAAAAAAATATTTTGAGGGAAAAGTTTGTAAAATTAATATCCCAATAAAATAATCGAAATCAAATTTTACATTAAGGAAGCACACATAATTTATAAAGACATAAATTTGGAACAAATTTTGGCTCTATCGATTGGTAACTCCCGAAAAAGGGACCTATAAATTTTGTCGATTCTGATTAGCTTGAAACTTGCAGCGCATGTTGGCAGCACCGGCTAGACCTCAATAAACACAAAGCCGTTTAAAGCTTGTTTTCTAAAGGGTGGCAAACGTGGTCAACAAGTGTCACGGTTATTTTCAAAAAAAACAGGGCACACAGGTATAACTATTTTGAACAAATACACTTGTGAACCGTTAATACGCATGTGCAGTCTTGCGAGTATTTGAAATTCTACCTGAAGGGCACAATTCAAACTTAGAGGACCGTCAGATGGGCTTTTCATGCCCATGGGTGCGATGAAAGTGATCACGTAGCACAGCTTTCAACTTATCGGTGGTCTAGATTCCCAATTAGTGTTACAGTACAATAGTTACTATGATTATTAGTGGAAGATGCATGAATGACTACGACTAATGACTAGAGGACTGCATGAATGAAAGGGGGACTAGACTTGGGATCAAGATTTTTTTTTCAATGATCAATAAAGATTATATATTTACACAAAATGCTATACACACTTCATAAAAGATTATGCAAAAATTCTACAGTAATTCACCATCATAGACTACTATTAAAAGCACTTCTTGTTATTATCAACCGCTTCAACACTTTCATATAACGTTCATGGACCTCATATGTATAATTATACCCGTTCTATGGAGGTGTATTTAGGTATTTAGTGATTTCCAATCCAATCTACTGCTCATTCCGTCTATCTCCAATCACATCCACTCTACACTGATTTGCCATCATAGACTACTATTAAAAGCACCTCTTGTTATTATCAACCGCTTCAACACTTTCATATAACGTTCATGGCTCTCCAACGTATATTTACATCCGTTCCATTGATGTGTATTTAGGTATTTAGTGATTCCCAACCCAATCTCCTGCTCATTCCGTCTATCTCCAATCACATCCAATCTACGCTGATTCACCATCATAGACTACTATTAAAAGCACCTCTTGTTATTATCAACCGCTTCAACACTTTCATGTCGCGTTCATGGACCTCCAACGTATAATTACACCCGTTCTATGGAAGTGTATTTAGGTATTTAGTCACATCCACTCTACACTGATTCGCCATCATAGACTACTATTAAAATCACCTTTTGTTATTATCAACCGCTTGTGTATTTAGGTATTTAGTGATTTCCAATCCAATCTACTGCTCATTCCGTCTATCTCCAACCACATCCACTCTACACTGATTCGCCATCATAGACTACTATTAAAAGCACTTCTTGTTATTATCAACCGCTTCAACACTGTCATATAACCTTCATGGCTCTCCAACGTATATTTACATCCGTTCCATTGATGTGTATTTAGGTATTTAGTGATTCCCAATTCAATCTACTGCTCATTCCGTATATCTCCAATCACATCCACTCTACACTGATTCTCCATCATAGACTACTATTAAAAGCACCTCTTGTTATTATCAACCGCTTCAACACTTTCATGTCGCGTTCATGGACCTCCAACGTATAATTACACCCGTTCTATGGAAGTGTATTTAGGTATTTAGTCACATCCACTCTACACTGATTCGCCATCATAGACTACTATTAAAATCACCTTTTGTTATTATCAACCGCTTCAACACTGTCATATAACCTTCATGGCTCTCCAACGTATATTTACATCCGTTCCATTGAGGTGTATTTAGGTATTTAGTGATTCCCAATTCAATCTACTGCTCATTCCGTATATCTCCAATCACATCCACTCTACACTGATTCTCCATCATAGACTACTACTAAAATCACCTCTTGTTATTATCAACCGCTTCGACACTGTCATATAACATTCACGGACCTCCAACGTATAATTACACCCGTTCTATGGAGGTGTATTTAGGTATTTAGTGATTTCCAATCCAATCTACTGCTCATTCCGTCTACATCCAACCACATCCACTCTACACTGATTTGCCATCATAGACTACTATTAAAAGCACTTCTTGTTATTATCAACCGCTTCAACACTTTCATATAACGTTCATGGACCTCGTACGTATAATTACACCCGTTCTATGGAGGTGTATTTAGGTATTTAGTGATTCCCAATCCAATCTACTGCTCATTCCGTCTATCTCCAGTCACATCCACTCTAAACTAATTCGCCATCATAGACTACTATTAAAATCACCTCTTGTTATTATCAACCGTTTCAACACTTTCACATAACGTTCATGGACCTCCAACGTATAATTACACCCGTTCTATGGAGGTGTATTTAGGTATTTAGTAATTCCCAATTCAATCTACTGCTCATTCCGTATATATCCAATCACATCCACTCTACACTGATTCGCCATCATAGACTACTATTAAAAGCACCTCTTGTTATTATCAACCGCTTCAACACTTTCATATAACATTCATGGCTCACCAACGTATATTTATATCCGTTCCATTGAAGTGTATTTAGGTATTCCCAATCCAATCTACTGCTCATTCCGTATATCTCCAATCACATCCATTAACGATATGAACTTCTAAAAAAAACTAGATAATTCAGAAAGTGTTAAACATTTTGAAAAATATTAAGGAAAAAAAACACGGTACATATTAAAAACAACAGATTATAAAGTTCACTTTTTAACAGTCAAAAGAGATCCGAGGGCAACTAGCCCCCCCCCCCACGCCTTCTTTTTCCAAATCCTATGCGATGAAAATTTTGAGATAGATATTGTGTTAAAAAAATTGTTCAAAGGTCGGATAAAAAAAAACTCCGGTGTCAATACACCCCCCCAGGGCCCGATAGAAGGTGTTCTAAATTATGCCTTAAAGGCATGAATGGTTCTTATGAAAGGGATGCTCTCATACACTTCATAGAGGGATCATTTGATTAGAAATTGAAAGTTCTAGTTCACTTTTTAAGAGTCAAGAGATTTAAGCGCAACTAGCCCCCCCCCCATGCCCTTTTTTAGATAACAAAAACTCCGGTGTCAACACGACCCCCCAGGTTTCAGGGGGTAGGCGTTGTAAGTGTTTTCCTGGGGGTGTGTATGGCTCGTATAGAAAAAAAGCTGGAATAAGCTTAAGAGAGGGCTGATTGGACTGGAAACTGAGATTTATGTTCTTCTTTTAAAGAGTCAATAGGGATCCGAGATCCACTTGCCCCCCCCCCATAACCACCCTTTTTTCTCCTAGCCTTTCCGATAAAAATTTTAAAATAGCCTTTTCATTACTACTACTACTACTAACAACTCATCGCAGCACCAAGCCGCCTGAGGCCAACACAGCTACGCACGCTCCTTTCCACCCCAATCTATTCAAAGCCTCTCTTTTTACACCCGCCCACGAAGTTCCCATTTCCTTTAAATCTTTCTTTATGACGTCCTCCCACCCCAGACGGGGACGACCTGCTTTCCGTTTAGCCCTAGATGGTTGGCCGAAAAGAACAATCTTCGACAATCTGTCATCCTTCGTCCGCACAACATGCCCTAACCACCTCAACCTTTCTTTCATTATAGACCTAGAAAGCGGTATTGAACCCCATTTTTCGTATAGCCTATTGTTTGAAATATGGTCAGTCTGCCGGGTACCCAGAACAATCCTTAAGCATTTTCTCTGGAAAACATCTAGCAAATCTTCATCCGCTTTTCGGAGCGTCCATACTTCAGAGCCATATTTGACCACTGTCATCACTGTAGCTTCTAATATTCTAATCTTGGTTTGCAGATTTATCTTCCTATTCTTCCAGACTTTTTTTAACTGTGAAAAAACACCCTGAGCCTTGGCTATTCTATTTTTAACATCTTCACTGCTCCCACCATCTTTACTAATAATACTACCAAGGTAAGTGAAGCTGCCCACCTGCTCAATCTTTTCATTACCCAACATCACCTTTTCATCTTCACTTATTCCTAGCCTTAGTGACTTAGTCTTCCTAACATTAATTTTCAAACCAATACTAGCACCCTGAACTCGCAAAACCTCTAAAACTTCATTCATTTTGCTCACACTTTCATCTAGGATGCTTAAATCATCAGCATAATCGAAGTCCATGAGGCTTTTTTCTCCCCATTTGATTCCGTGGTCTCCCATTGCCTTTCCTGTGCTCCTTAAGACAAAGTCCATCAAAATAATCCATATAAAGGGGAATAGAACAAAGCAGTGCTTAACTCCTGATTAAATACAAAACCAGCTGCTAACCTCATTTCCTACCTTAACCGCAGCAGTGTTATTCTCGTACATAGAACTAACCACTTTAATGTATTGGTCTGGTATACCATACAAGGGTAAAACATTTACTAAAGCTCTTCTATCAACAGAATCGAACGCTTGCTCATAATCTATAAAACTGAGGACCAAAGGTGTTTGAAAACTTAGGCACTTCTCAATTATTAGCCTAAGAGTGAACATTTGGTCAACACATCCTCTACCTTTTCTAAAACCGCACTGCTCTTCTCTTAAAACTTTGTCTACGGCATCTCTCAGTCTAAAAAGTATCATATTACTAAGTAATATGCTACCTAGAGAGACCAGCCTAGTGCTTCGATAATTTCCACATTCGCTCTTATCCCCTTTCCTATACAGTGGCTGAATTGAGGTTTTCCAAAAATCGTTAGGTACTTCCCTTTTTTCAAAAATCATATTCATAATCTTCAGTAACTTATTTCTAACCTCAGAGCCACCATATTTAAGAAACTCATTTACCACCCTATCAGCACCTGGAGCCTTATTATTTTTTAATCCTTTTAGTACTGTTGCTAATTCTTCCTCACAAAACAAACCTTCTTTTACATCCAAGGTATCATAAACTTTTTGATTTTCCTCTATATTTTTTCCTGAAACTCTATCTTGGTTAAGCAAATTCTCAAAATGTTCGGCCCATCTCGCTTTAGCTTTTTCCTTATTGCTAATTGCCACCCCAGTCTTATCTTTAACTGGGACAAGTCCGGATTGACTATTACTTCTTAATTTGTTAACATGTCAGTATAATATTTTACTATTAGGCTGTTTAGCTGCATCTTCTAAATCCTCGGCAATTTTATCCAAGGCCTCCACTTCACACCTCCTTAGTTCATATTTCAATGCTTTCTCCACTTTCTTTACATTTCTTTTGTTTTCATGCGATCTATCAGTCGGATAATTCTTGTATAGGTCCTTTCTACTTTCTATTAAACATAAAGCTTTTTCAATAATATTATTAGCTTAAGTTCTAGCTTTCTTCAATAATGCACATTCAGCAAATTCACAAATTATTTTTATAAAATTATTCAAACCATCTTCCACATTATCAAATTTTAAACTATCAAGTTTAGTATTCAACTGTTCCTGGAAAGTTTCTCTCAAATTCTCATCCTGGAGTCTACTAACATCATAACTTCCCGGGAGGTAGTTACCCTCCCGATATTTCAGTTTTAAATTAACCCTTGACACTACTAGATGGTGATCTTTACTTGTAACATCAATAACAGCACTCCTATATACCCTGACTTGTATTAACCCTGCCAGTCTTCAATTTACTATCACATAATGAATAAGGTTTGCTGTCTTACCATCACGTGAATACCATGTTAGCTTATGAGCAATTTTATGACCAAACACCGTATTGGTTATAACTAGATTGTTATACCTACAAAATTGTAAAAGTCTGTATCCATTACTGTTTTCTTTTCCTACACCAAATTTACCTAAGCTGGGATACCATCTATCCTTATTTCTACCAACCTGGGCGTTAAAATCTCCCAGTAATAACATCATATTTCTACCTGGGACCTTGTCTATTTGCTCCTGTGACTATAAGTAAAATTCATCTGAGTCACTAGTATCTCCGTCAGTCGGTTCTACAGGAGCATATACTACTATAACTGATACCCGGAACTTTTTAGTCATATAAAGAGCAATTAGTGTTCTATTATTTAAACCTTCCCAGCTTAAACAAGACTCAGCAGCTTCATTATTCATCATAAGCCCTACTCCCTGTCTACGTACCCCAGCCTTCCTGCCTGAGCAAACAAATTTTATATCATCTAATTTCATGCTCCTTACCACTGGGATATAAGTTTCTGAAACTCCTAGTAAATCCGGCTCAAATCGTCTGAATTTGTCAGTCAAAATGTTGATACAATAGTCATTTTTTAATGTCGCAACATTCCAAGTTCCAATCTTCATGTTCTTTAAATCATTTAAATTATTTTCTCCTCAGGAAAAGCAATGATCCCGGATGCCAGAGCAGGACGGGGATCACATATCTTCTTAAGTCTACACCGAAGTACTTAAGCCGGCTTAGAACCGGACAGCAAGAAGTCCCTGGGACGTCCAAGAATGGAGGTTTTGTGCAATCCTAGGTCCTTCTTGCTCACAACATGGTTTTCAGCCCTTGGCGATGCTCTTCTATCAACAAGAGTCGAAATCCTGCACAGACAATCTCAAGCCTATTACCTCCGACTCATTATATATTCATGCCTACAAATATTATGCTACCACGGGGAGGCAACCCGTAATAGATAAATTAGCTAGGAAGAGGCTTTTAAGCCCAAAGACGCCCATCAAAACATACCAAGCCCAGAAAAATTGTCCATTAGTCAGAATCCCGTGCAAATGCTCTGTCGTTTACTAGGCTATAATTTCCTCGAGGGGCGCCACTCCTCAAGTGGGAATAGAGTTGACCGCAAGGTCCCCAGTCTTGCAGGTACCCCAAAAAGGTCGAGGCAGCCCTTTGCACAGGTCGTTGTCCATAGATCTGGATCTTACGCCCTGCCGCAGTTGTCCTCCTATAGAGGAACCTCCCGCAACGATGTTCTGCATCACCGTGCAATTTAACCCATTACTGGGAGAAGGTTTGCAACTCATGGGACTTTTGGACAAACCAATGGGCCCTTTTGAGTTTACGTTTGAGGGGCCTTCTTCCTCCTCAGCCTGTATTTATGACCCCTGGCGAGGGTGCCCCAGCTTTTATTATGGACCCCCAGGGACAAGGTCCCCCCTTTGTCCGTGCCTCCTATGGAGGTAGCCTACATATATGTAGAGCGTTCCCCTATCGCCACCTGGAGACTCGGGGGTTATATTGGAGGATCTGTCCATGAAGGAAGTTTTCATGGTGGAAGGAAAATTGCCATGAAGGGGGTGCCGGACTTGCCAGCATTATTTATTGGTTATTGGGAAGTATACAGACATTTTCAGGAAGGATTTTTTTCTGGAGGGGGGGGGTCTGGAAGAGGGGGTTACTCGGGAGAATCTTTCCGTGGAGGATGTTTCTTTGGGGTAAGGGACATGTCTATGAAGGGGGCGCCAGATTTCCAAGCATTATTTAAAAAACGATCAGAAATTAAATTAAAAAAACAAGTTTTTTCAACTGAAAATAAGAAGCAACATTAGAACTCAAAACGAACAAAAATTATAACGTATATATATATATATATATATATATATATATATATATATATATATATATATATATATATATATATATATATATATATATATATATATATATATATATATATATATATATATATATATATATATATATATATATATATATATATATATTAAGTTTTTTCTGGGGAGAAGTTATTAGTCAAATAGTTGGAAAAACCAACCAAAAACTCCAAAAATGAGACAAAAACATTCCTCCAGAAAAGAAACAGACAGACAAATGAAGGAACATACACAATTTGGACATCCACCACATGGCTAATATGGGAGTAAATGTCATTTGTGATGCAAATGGATGTTATGTTTAGATTGAGGATGTAATTCTAGGTAAATATTTGCACATTAGGAGGGTGGGGATATATATACTGTGAATATATAGGTTCTAGAAAATCCATGAATTTCCTAGAAAAACTTGAAAAACAACCAGGGGTCAAGATGCAATCTGCCACAGAAGCAATTATTGTATCATGAAATAGCATGAAAAAGGGCATCAAATGATTTCTTCACCCTCATCCTAGCTAAATTATTGGGTCACCTAGGAATTTACCCCAAAAGGCATCACATGATGTGTTCACTCTCATTTTAGCCAAATTATGAGAAAACTGTACATCTTCATAATGTTGCTTCTCTGCAATTAAATCTATTTGAAGAAAAGTGACCTCTGGAAAAATGCATGAAAAATATACAATTTGAGCTAGCCTATAGCCTATTTTTGCAATTCAGTGGAAGGGGGGTAAGTAACTTGAAGTAATTTTAAGAATAATACAAGTATATCAAAAATATTGAAAGTTGTTTTCAGAGTTTTGGATGATTTCCTTTTGAGGACAAAGAACTGTAAATTAGGACAAACACTTTTTGCCTAGCTCATTTTAATAACATAGGCCTACCCTTTTGGTCTCAACAACATACCATTTCATTAAAAATAATTCAAACGTCAGATAAGAAAAACTACTGTGTCGACGCAACCCCCCATGGCCTGGAGGCAGGTGTTGTAAGTAATGCTCTGGGAGCATATGTCGTTTTTATGGAAGAGATGCTTGTATAAACTTCGGAGAGGGTTCATTTGATTGAAAATTGAAAGTTCTCGTTCAATTTTTAAGAATCAAAAGAGAATGGAGGGCAACTAGCCCCCTCCCTCCACGCCCTAAATGCATTAGATAGAAATTTTAAGATATAGATTTTTTTAAAAATAGGTCAAAGTTCTGTTAACAAAAACTCCGGTGTTAACACAGCCCCCCAGGACCCAGGAGTTGGCGTTGTAAGTTATGCCCTCAGGGCATATCTGGTTGTTATCGGAGGGATGTTCGTATAAACTTCATAAAGGGCTCATTTGATTGGATATTGAAAGTTGAAATTAGTAGAATGCTAATATTGAATTTGCCGAGACATGTTGGAATTATCATGCTATTTGCAGAGACGTATAGGAAAAATATTTCCAGAGCATGTACTTATGGATTTGCTTGCCTTATGTTCCTTGGTGTCTTTCCAGAGCATGCACTTATGGATTTGGGTGGATTATGTTCCCTCCCATGCTATTATATGGGCATACGTTCCCTCCCATGTCATTATAAGGGTTTATATTCCCTCCTATGCCATTTTAAGGGCTTATGTTCCCTTCCATACTATTAAAGGGGTTTATATTCCCTTCCATGCTATTCTATAGCACTATGCTCCTTCCAAAGTTATTCTATGGGACCTCTACACGTGATTAAACACGTTATGAAACTACGTGCTATTTGCTTATGCCCCGTTGGTACCATTCCTAACGAGCGGGGATTCCCCTCCGGTTCCTAAACATTGCAAAAAAGATAGCAGTATGAACGGGGATTCCTCAACATAAGTTTGTTTCAACTCCAAGTTTTTCAACCAGACTGGTTTTTGAGCCAACATCTGTTTTCTAGGGGGCCAATCAGAGACAACGGAGGTATTTACTCCTCTCCTCTCTCTCAGACAATTTTTTGTTGTTGCTAGCTCAGTTTCATTGTGGCAGTGAGAGTGTCAACACATGAAAAAATGTTCCATACATGTCCGCTATGTATGTACACACTGGGCAGCTGGTCATCATCTGAGAATTGCACAATGATTGATGAGTATGATGAAAAGTGTAGATTATGCAAACCGTGTAAATTGCATAGAGGATATGCTGTACAAATTAAAGGTTGTAATTCCTGTCTTGAAGAGGTGTGTGACTCTCATCCTAGAGGGCGCCTATGCTCCAATTGTCACTATGATATATATAATCAGTGTGAGAATACATATCCCGGTGTGATTGGAAAGAATCCTAAGCGTGGTTTTAGTTTATTGCTACAAGATTGGTATCGTCGTTGTTTTAGATTTTTCTGAGAGGAAGATCCGGGGCAGAGATTCAACTGTTGGAACAACAAAAGAATTCGGTTTCTACGTCATTGCTATGAAGACAATGGGTGTTTTGATTATAAGCCCACTGATTTTCATTTGGCCGTGACAGAATGTGATTCGACACTTGAGGACACTGTTTGTGAGATTGCTTCAAATAAGCCAATTGAAACATGTGAATTCTATAGAATGAATGAGAATAGTATCATTGACTATACAAAGAGATATGACAGGAGTGAAGTTACACTCTACTGTAGAAAATGTGACCCTGACATTGCAGTACATCAGGATCAGTACACTGTGAATTCGGATAATCTAACTGCATTAGTTGTTGTCGACAAATACCTATACCTAGTAGAAGCTGAAATCTAAAGAGTAGAAAAGTCGTTTTTATCATATATATATATTTTTTTCATTTATTAATAAACAATTTCACTTACATTTTTAGAACATTTTATTCGTAGGGCACTAAAATCAATATTAAATACGCTTGTAAGTATATTTTCCAGTAGAAAGTCGTTCAATCGAGGTATTTCAACGTAGATGTCAAGAAGCCGCCAGTAGGTATAGGCACGATATTTGAAAATGGAAAAAAGTATTGGGTATAAGCCATATATCCTAGTCGTTGAATCCTTTACTTTCTATTAATTTTCAATAATGGTTTTCCCACTGCTTTCAATAAAGTTGCTGATGTATGGTGTATAGAATTTATACGATAGGCCAAGAGGATCAAAAATTCAATATTCTTCGCTGTTTGAAAGATGCATAGCCAATGACCGGTCTTCTAAGTCGATGGACCGCTATTAACAATGATCAGGATATTGTTAAAACATTGAATTTTTTTAATGAAGTCCGATGTTAGGAAATATGAGATTTACCGAAACCTTAATGAATCCAAAATACATACACTGACTAGATTGTTTTTGTTCAAGTTGATAAGTATATTAGAAAACTGGCATCGGGTGCAATCTACCAAAAGGTTTTAAATTGAGTTAATGATATTAGCGTGATACTCTCAGTCAGACCATCGGCAAATGTACACCCTAAACGTACATTCCCAGTTCGTACTATGCTCATATCCTGAGTCTCCGACAAGTCCAAAACAATTACCCCATGATTTTTTGAAAACATTGAATCGGTTATTCCATCTTAAAATAGTTGTGAGTCATGATCTAGGGATTGCATGGTCAACTCGTACAGAGTTCTATAGGATTTTTTGTCAAAAGATAGAGTGTACAGTGGAATACCATTCACTTTGCACACAAGGCTAGATAAACCAAAAAAATTAAAATCATGGGGGGATTCAGTCCAGGAGCCAACGGCACTACCACTCTTCACAAAGGCCAAAGCCAATTTTGATGGGATATCTCTATTGATAAATGATGAATCTCTATAGCTACGAGAGCCGGTGGCAATGTGACGTTGATTGTTGATCGTATGGGGGACAAGAAGTTTAATGCTGTTGCCATTGGCTCTTAGCTTTTCCACTGCCAATGCAAAAGAGCTCCTAACCTGTTGTTTTCGGACGTGGAGAATTGCAGATGTGATAATGACATTTGCATCGGGTGCTGCTGGAAGTGTTTTTCTCGAAATGAAATTTGATGGGTCCAGCTGTAACCTTATGTCAATCTTGACATTGGGGGGGGTAACTATTGAGATATATTGAATATCCCATGATTTAATTTTCCAACCAGATGATACTCCTGGCTCACTGCAGTAGTCAACTCACCATCAGTATCAACACCTGATTGATATTCATAGCCCAATGATTGTCCTCTCAATTCCTTGTACGCCTTTGGTGTCATCATCATAAATTGTATGTAGCTTGCAAAGTCTAATAAATTGTTACTAGCGCTCACCAATTTTTTATTAATAAATACATTAATTTGTTCGAAAATGATGTGTAGAATACACTTGTCGTAGGAGAGACCGTCACCAGTATTTGGAGTCGTATTATCGGACTTTTTCTTTGCAGCGAAATATAAATCAATACATGTTTATGACGTGTCAATGAAATAGTCTTCATTGGAAAATATTTGAAAGTGTATATATTCTGAGAGGGGTTGTTGGGGATGAAATTGTTCATAGTAGCCATACTAGTAGAAAGGTCTTATTGACTCTGATCAGTACATAATTCGGTTATCAAAAGAACGTATCTCCGATCAGTACACCAAATATGGGCATGGAATCCCTAGGGAGAATTATTGCGTATTCGAAGTGGGTCAATGACCTCTTTTTCCCATTTCGATTTATTTGTTGTTGTTGTTGTTTGGGCAAGTGCAGACTCGGGGCGAATGTTGAGATCCAGGAATAGGAAACAGGATCAGGTGTTTCATTCTCATCCAATCAGAGACTCGGATACATCTCCTTCTTGACCAATCGGAGGATCGCGTACATATGATTTTCCAGTTGCATAACAATTTACCCTTGGGATTTCGTATATAATGGGCATGCAATGTGATTAAATTATCAGAAAGTATTGTGACACAATGGATAGAACACTTGAAATTATTGATGAGCTTGAAGCATTGGCAGCCTCAATTTACCATGTAAGTTCTGTTTAGTAAATTTTCTTAGTTTATTTCCAAGTAAAATCATTTTACATGGTCCCCCTCCAATCATATACAAATTCAGGGTATACCCCCCCCAAAAAAAAAAAATTCTTTATACAGTGCTTGAAAATATACTTTTTTTCCATTACGTAAACCTCATCCTGCTTCCTCCCCCTCCCACCATTCATCACCATTTAATTATTTCAATTGAAGTTACTGCTCAAAATTGTCTTTTCTCCTTGATGTGTTTAATATTATAAAAATGAGTTGGCTTTCTTTTGTGGTATAGACAAAACCGTGTGTGAATCTCCAACAAGAGGGGAGATTTCGTAAACAACATTCGCGCGGAAAGAGATTGATGTTAATTAAGCGTGTGAGGATTCAATGCTTTGCGTATTTCTATGATGTCTGAGAGAGGGGAACGAATTGTCTGCAAAATTAAAAGAGATTATTTTAGGACATGAAAATTATGTAAAAGGCAGGGGGGGGTTGATGCTAACAATTCCTTTAGAGTGCATATTATTCCTTTTTCTAGCTTTCTTTTGATAAAGTGTCTTTTATATTCTCAGGGGGAGAGGGGGTGAAAACTATGGTTTTTAACTTTGATAGTACTAGGCTAGAAAGCAAAGTCTTTAGGAGCTGCATGAAGACTATATTATTCGTAAATTGGCTAGCATTTTTTACCTATGATTGCAAAATTTAGGCCTATAGGCTACTTGGTTAACGATCTTTTTTTTTATCTAATTTAAAGCCTATATCTATCAGTTTCGTTTCAGAGTTCAGTGAGGTAACATCAAAATTGAATTGGATATTATTCCTGTCTGGATTTATTTTGGTGAGGTCATAATTTATTCCAAATTAGTTGATGACCTGAGTTAAGAGGATTAACTTTAAGAGGATTATAAAATGGATTATACTGTGTTTTTAGTTTGACCTATATTTCGATATTTATTAACTCAGTATTTTTTCCTGAATTAATATTGAGACTTTTTAATTTTGTGGTGAGTGCGATAGCCATGAAAAGCTCCGACGAAATGCCTGAACTTGTATATTCTCCTGTTCTGAATTTTATTCAAAGCAATTTGCTAAGCGGAATTGAGGAGGGCATTATTAAAAGACATGGTATGGAGTTTTTAGACGTAAATATAGTCAAAGAAGCTAAAAGTTTACTGTGGCAAATAAGTGCACCTGAATTGGATTGCCCAGTACGTAAGGGGAACAATGCACTTTCTAATCATTTTAGTGACATTATTTCTCTGTTAAGATCCCTTGACAGTAGTGACACTTTTGCACCTACGTTTGTGATAAAGCGACCTACAGAGGTGCCATGTCTCCCTGCAAATGCTTATACTTCTTTACTCTCTAAGTTTAATGAGCTACAACAAGTGGTTGTTGAAATATCAGGGA
Source organism: Artemia sp. Qi Xiang Cuo (assembly GCF_049724085.1). NCBI lineage: Eukaryota > Metazoa > Arthropoda > Branchiopoda > Anostraca > Artemiidae > Artemia > Artemia sp. Qi Xiang Cuo. The sequence goes on along the minus strand of NC_142797.1, from coordinate 8,434,356 downwards.
AACTTGACAATTATCAGTTGAATTTTCCTCAACTTCCGAAACCTACCCCAGCAATTGACACTCATACGACAGTTATTGTTTCTAAAGTGCCTTCAGATCTGTCTGATCCTATTAAACGCAAATTTGTTCTCGATCAAATAGCTGGGCATGAATTAGTTTGTAGTGTGAAACCTGTTAAAGACAGATGGTATGTCAATATTGATAAATCTGCAACTGAAGATTTTTGTACATCGGTTCAGAACTTTATTACCGGAGCAACAGTTAAAGTACGATCCACGCGCTTTTTTGGGATTCTCAGAGGTTTCCCAGTTGATGTTGACCTTTCAGTTATTAAAAGACTGCAAGGTATAATAAGTGCAAATCGACTGGGCCAGACTATGTCAGTCAAGCTGGAATTTGAAGACTCCTTCACTCAGTCTGCTTATTTCAAAGAAGGAATTAAAGTGGGATATGAATTTTTTCGAATTCATGTATTTAAAGAAATACCTAAATGCTGCTTCAAATTGCCGATCATACGATCACTGTCAAAGTGCTTGCACCAGCAATGTCCCGAAATGTGCCAGATGTGCTGGGCCACATATTTCTACTAAGGATAGTCCTTGTAGTGCTGCTCCCAAGTGTGCTAACTGTGGTAAAAATCATACTTCTTATAGCTTGTCCTAACCTATATCTAAGGAACTAATGTCGCGCTCCCACTTTTTGCAATGACTTTGGAGTTTTCAATAATATCGTTTAATATTAATGGTACAAAGGATAAGGATTTCGTTATTGATGAGTTCTACTATGATTTTGATTTGGTTTGTTTACAGGAGCATCTTCTTAATGACTCTAGCATTAACGTTTTGGGTCGTAGCCTTCATCATGATGTGTTTTTTACTACTGCCAGAGCCCCAAGAGGCCGGCCATCCGGAGGACTAGCTTGTGTTTTTAAGCACAATCCTAATTTGGTTTCGCCGGTGATTTTTTACTCGGATGAGTTTTTTTTGGCTGTTCGTATGGGCACTATAGTTTTCATTAATTCTTATCTGCCTTATGATGACCGTTCCTCTAGATCGATGGCTAGATTTGCTAAAGCCTGTAACACGTTGAAGTTTCTAGTGGAAAAAATTCTTTCTATTTCTCTAGATTATATGATCATTGGTGACCTCAATACGGGTATAAATAACTCATCAGTGAGATGTGATTTGTTGTTGGATTGCCTTCCATCTTATCATATTATACCCAAAACTCATCCGTATTCTTATATTCACCATTCAGGCAGTAAGAGCAATATTGATCACATTATTTGCTCACCTAGTATTATTAAATCAATAGTGTTTGTACATGCTGAAGAACAAGACTTAGACCATCTCCCTATCTCACTTATTCTTACGCTGAATGTAAACCCTGCAAGTTTCTGCAAAGTACCCCAGTCTTCAAAATGGTTTGAAAAAAATAATTGGAAGAAAGCTGATGTTCCTCTTTATGCGTTTACACTAACAAGGCTGATGACTGCTATACGAGTTCCCTATCATCTGCTTCAGAGCTCTATACACGGGAATTGCAAAAAGGACCTGGATTGCTATTATAATCAAATAATTAAAAGATGCCGAGGCAGTTGCAGTGCCGCTGCAACGTCTTAGACGTGGTACGCAAAAACCTATTTGGTCTTTAGATCCTAATTTAAAAACTTTGAAAAATAAAGCTAAGTTTTGGTTAAAAGTTTGGAATGATTGTGATAGACTATAGGGAATATAAAAAATATCTTAAGTCTATGCGTTATCGTGGTATGGATTTTCCAGTGTCAAAGAGAGAATGGCGAAAAGTTATTAATTCTGAGTCGATTAGAAGTGATGTACCAAATAGTGATTGTCTTCCTGCATCTCCTTGGCATGACCATTACTCGTCTATTTTTTCTAATGTTAATTACCGTGTGCATTCTTTGAATTCTCATTCTCTTTCTGCTATTTTTAGTACCCCTCTATCTCAGCGTCTCTGTGTTCCTATTTCTCTTTCATCCGTAATTGAAGCAATTAAGAAACTTAAATCAGATAATGTTGATAATGATGGTATATCTAGATTTCACCTTTTATTAGATTGCTCCCCCTTATTAACCATATACACCTACTTCTCCAGATGTGTATTTGTACTTCTAGTGTACCGGAGAGTTTTTTGTGTGGTACTGTCTCTTCAATTTTAAAGAAGGGGAATTCTCCTTTTATTTGCTCTTCTTACCGACCTATTACTGTCTCTTGCACTTTTAGTAAAGTTCTTGAGCATGTTTTAATACCTTTTGTGACTAATAATATGCTAGAGAGAGATAACCAGTTTGGATTTAAGCCCGGAGTAGGTTGTCAACACGCACATCGTGTATTATCTTCTTTGCTCCTTGAAAATTCTTCTAAGGGAAGGAGAATATATCTTTGTACTTTAGATCTATCAAAAGCTTTTGATAGTGTATGTCAAAGTCAGCTTTTTCTGCTCTTCGTGGTTACGGTGTCAATCTATCGGTTATTTTGCTTCTTCGGTACTGGTACTCTAATTCTTTTCTTCGGCTGAAATTTTTAAATTGAAAAGAGGTTTAAGGCAAGGTGGAGTTTTATCTCCGACCCTTTTTAATTTGTGTATTTCAGGAGTTCTGGCAAAGATTTCGGCTACCTATCTCTCCGGTTTTTCTTATGTTTCCTACCTGGCTTACGCTGATGATCTGCTTCTTATAAGCCGTACTAAAACTGGTTTATCTAACATGGTTTCTCGTATTGCTACTTCTTTTTCAGACATAATAATATTAATAATATTTCTAGTGCTTCCCTTCGCTGTAGTGGCTTTACTATTCCTCTCGTAGATTCTCTTCGATGGCTCGGTATTTCTATTACTAATAGTCTTCCGAGCTTGCGCCAGCGCACAGTCTCAGATATTAATATGAAAATTCAAGTAGGATATCCTAAGATTGTTGCCAATAGAGGTAAATATAATAAACTCGCGTTAGCCAAGCTCTACTCAACTTTTTGTGACCATTCAATTCTTTTTTCTTCTGGAATTTTTCTCCTTCTGAAGAAAAATGAGTTAAAAAGAATCCGGATTAATTATTTTAGATTTTGTAAATTTTTGTTGTTTCTTCCACCTTGGACCGAAAACCGGGTAATTATTATAAATCTCTTGTTCCTAATATTACTGAAAAACTGGAAGCACTACACAGAAAACTTTCAAATACTGTTTGTATCCGTTTTTCTCCGCGCCATCACCTTATCAGGTTTTTTCAGTCGTAAGTTATTTTTCTTTTATTTGTTTGGTTGTTTTTCTCAGTTTGGTCATTCTAAAATTTAGATCTGTAAAGAGTGAGTAAAAATCCAATAATGATAATATTAATGCCTGCTTATTAGATTCTGCAAGTTGTCAGTTTTTTTTTCGCTTTTCCTCTTTTCCCCCGTCCTTTCACGTTATTTTTTTTGCTCTCGTTTCTTTTAAATTATTATGTGTTACACTGTAATTTGGTAATTTTTGATTTATATATTGTCTTGTGTCGCATTGTTTGTGTTTTTCCTCGTGATACTCCACGTATTGTACCTCTGTATAATGTGGGTTAAAAATAAATAATAATAATAACAATAATATATCTAAATACCCTCTGATTCTTGAGCTTATAACATTTCGAAAGTTATGCTATGGGTTTTTACTTTTTGCTTTACTGAAAAGGGAGAGGGGCTTCTTAGTGATAAATGCTTTCTAGACAAAATTATGCCTGACAATAAATTATGGTTAGGTTATGAGTACTAATTTTCCTTCTGTAAACAAAGGGATAAATTATTTTGATACTAATTTTTTCTCTTCTTTTAAGGCAAATTATGAAGAATGTGCGCCCCCTCCTTCCAAGAAAGCAAGAGATGATGAGGAAGCCCCAATGCGGCCTGGCAGAAAGTTAAAGAGAGAGTGGGCGGATAACTACAATGCCAAACCTACGCAAGATCATCAAATATCCGGCCCGTCACCCCCTTATCATACATTGTCGAGGGTCTTAGGAGCTGCCCCACCTATGCAAGATCATGAGGTTGCCCTCCAACACACGCTACCCGGACCATCTGGTACCCAAGTGCAGCCGGGATTTGCAAATGTGAGCATTTTTTTCTTACCTAACTTATCAGGTATATCTAAACATAGCCATTTTTCATCGCGCTGTGTGTGTGTGTCTCAGAGATATTAAAATATTAACCCCTAGCCCCCAACCATTGTTTTAAATTTCTCTGCTCCCCTCCCTCAGAGATATCGAAATATAATGTATTTTTTTGCTTTTGTCTAAGAAAACCACTCTCTTTTTCTAATCTTTCCAATTTTCTCTGTCCCCACTGTTGCTATCTCTTCGCTATCTCATAATAATATTTTTAGGTAATTTCTAGTTTACTGCTATCTCATTATTTAAAACTCAAAATGCTATTTTTCGCTAGAATATTATAGTTTTAAGGGGGCCTAGAAGTAAACCTTTCATTTCATCACAGTAAAAAGCGTGTCAGAGATATTAAAGGACATTGTTCCCCCTTTTAAATCAGATCAATTATCGTATACATTCAGCCAGCTGAATTCTCGTAGTGAAGCCGAAAAGGGACACTATATCCCGGACATAATTTCCTCATAGAAAATTCTTTACGTTATAAACTGCTTTTTATTTAAACACAACTCTCTATCTGAAAGAGACAGTGGCTATCAAGTAAATACCGCGGTTTTTTTCAAAAGCTGATTAGTTTCTACCTTTTTCTTCCATCTCTTAGAACTTTTCGCTTTTTTTCAACAGTGTAAAATTATGTCATATAGTTTAAAAGGTGTTCTCCCCCCCACTCAATTTGAAGGACAGAGATTATACCATTTATATATTGCACATATGGATTCTAATTTGAGTAATATTGTTTGACAGCTTTCAGCCTTACAACTTGCCAAGATTTTAGGGAGACATTCAATAAGAGTTAACGGTTCCCATTTAATTGTATTTTCCTGCTGAATATCTTGGAACAGAACATACGAGATTACAATAATTAAGCTCATGAGTTCACAACCTGTAGGGAATTAGAGAAGCGACTTATTTCCAAAATTATGGTTCTAACAATATTTTTTTTAGGACATTATGTAAACGACTGGGAGCTGCGGGACCCAGGAAGTGCCGGTGGGCCCGGGAAGCGCTGGGGGGCCCGGGTAGGAGAAGCGCCGCGGGCCGGGAAAGTGCCGCGGGAAGCACCGCGATAGCCCAACTGGACCGGCTCGGAGGGGGTGGGGCATTAAATACTGGAAATTGGGAGGGGTGGAGTTGTTTGAACAAAATCAAATTGCCTTCTATGTCATTTTTTAGATTGTAAATATCTTATATTAAGTTGGAAATCGGAACTTTCAGAAAATCGATAGAGTAGGGAATTAAATGCTATTAAGCACGTTTTAAATGATAATCCAAATTTTAAAAATAGAGTGATTTGAACACTTTGAAAATAAGCTATTTTTCATTTATAGGTTGCATTGGTACCATATTCCATGTCGCCGTCCTCATCAGTTGGTGAAGGAGAGGACGCACCGGTGGACTTCCGCAGCAATTCACCATGGAGTGGTAATTTACTGGAAATTCCAGATAATATTGAAGATTTTTTAAATGATTTTCTTTAAATGTAGATTATAGCGCAGTTGGGCAGGGGGACTTACCTTTGCTGAGTCCAAACACACTACAGCTTTTAAATGATTTTTCAAATGAATTAACTGGGAATCCTCCTCTAGCCCCCGATAACCTACTTCCACTTCAAACAACTGAAGTGGATTCCCATACCCCAAATATTGAACAATGTGGATGGAGTGTTGATAATATACAAGTGGGGGAGGGATATAATAACCAATTTACGACATTTCCCGAATTTCAATTATCTAATACAATTTTAAATGCAATAGTTGTCTACACTGCAACTTTTGGGGATCCGTTTAATTCACTTATGGGGGGTATTTTTGTGTTTGACCCCGTAGAAATTGTGCATGACTATGTAGATAGAATTCGTGCACTGCTGGAGAACCAAATTCAATTATGGGGAGGAGGGACGGATTCAATTAAGGTTTCCATTGTTTTAAAGGTGTTTTATTTAAATGAGGGGAAAAGTGAAGTTTACCATCATTATATACAGTCCAAGATGCGTTTGATCTATCCGAATTTAGAAAATTTTGAGAGTGTTTTTTGCGAATGGGTAGGTCAAATTATTGCGCATCTTGAGAACTTTATTGAAAATGGGAGCGGCTCTGTAGTTCTTTATGTTGAAAATTTAAGTGTGAATATTTGTAAATTTAAGAAAGATTTTATTTTAAGAGGTGGGAGTGGGCCAAGGGCAATAGTTTTAAATTATAATCCAGATTTAGTAAGTTGTCAATGTATCCAGAAGATGTGTTTTGAAACAGATCAAAAATGTTTCAAGTATGTTTTCCTCATATCAACATTCCAGCTTCTAGTAAGTGACGCTACAAAGACGAATTTAAACGATTGGGCTGTACATGAGAAGGAGGGGTCTAATTTTACCAATGTAGATTCCACTTCTTTAGAGGGAAAATACCCAGTAACGCTAAGATCTATTGATATTATTGAAAGGGTCAATGCCCATTTAAATATCGGCATTACTGTGGTTCAGTCTGAAACTGAATTTGAAGATTGGGTTAGTTTAAAAAGAAGGGGGTGGTTTTCCCAGTAAGGGGCCCGTCGATTGAATTGGTCAAACACTGGGTTTGGCTGTTGTATACACAACCATCTAGTGACCTTGCCAATTCAATTGGCCATTTGAATCCAATCACAGACATCAGTAGAGTTCTGGGGGAGGGTAAGAAAAGGGGGGAATGTTTCTACTGTCTGAAATATCTGTCTCGATTCCGTAGCGATATAAAACTACGGGATATCATGAAGCACTGTAGACGGCATGACTACCAGACAGTAGAAACGGTTTCAGGGGATAGGGCCATTTTACGTTTTAAAAATTTTCAAAACACCCTCCTCCAGTGCAACAAAATATCTTTGGACTGTGAAGCTAAGCTGGTGGAAGTGAACGATCCTCGATTTCCAAACCGAATCAAAGAACACCAAGCTATTGCAGTGGCCTATGCACATGCCCAAAGAGACAAATCTAACACCATGCGGTTGTTAGAAATAGTAGAAACATTGGATGAGGGGGAGTTCATGATCAAGGCACTGACTAAACTAATCGGCACAAACAATGGCGCTATTTCTCGTTTGAGATATACACATTATCCTATGGTGTTGTCTGCAGAGGATCGTCTCGCGATTAAAAATCAAAAAATATGTTGGGTTTGTAAGGGAGAGTTTGTAGAGGGGGATAAGGGGACTAAAGGGAAAAGAGGGGGGAGGGGGAAAGTCAGAGATCATAATAACTTGTGGCAGGAAAGATCCTCTGGGGGTAGTAATTTTAGAGGGGTAGCGCATCAATCGTGTAACTTAAATGTTAGCCAACAGTTTTTTATTCCAATTTTTATCCACAAATCATATTATGATTTAAAATTTATTTTACCGGCACTGGCACGTATGCACAGGCAGGGAGGGGGAGTAGACAGTCCATGGGTAAATAATTCATTTACCTATAACATTATTCCCAAATTTACCGAGAAGTTGTTGCTTCTCGAGCTGAAATGGCAGGTAGTAAATAATTGGCATAAGTGTTGGAATAAAATCAGTTTCTTAGATTCTTTTAGTTTTTACCCCAAGGCATTGAGTCAATTGATTCAAGTGCAGAAAAGCAACAATTTTGATAGCTTTCCCTTGCTTAAACAGCACTTTCCAGACAGTGAAATGTATGACCTATTGACCTGCAAAGGTGTATACGAATACGAATATTACTGTTCTGGCGCTCGCTTCAGCGAGGTGAAGCTACCTCCAATTGAAGCTTTTTACAATTCACTGACCAACAGTGAATGCTCAGCCGAGGACAATGAGTTTGCCAAGAAGGTGTGGGCTAAGGGGAATTGTAAAAATTGGTGGGATTATTGTTGACTGTACTTGGCCAGTGACGTTTTAACTCTGTTGGATATAGTCTGTAAGAACACAGATCAAATCTATTCAGAGTTCGGGTTAGATATAGGTTATTATTTTTCCACACCACATTTGGTGATGGATTTGATTTGAATGGATTTGATGGATTTTGATGGTCCTTTGAAATTGACGGGCACATTCTACTGGCACTTCACGATTCAGTCAGAGATTTTGTTTTTCCCTGTATCAATCGACTTGTGAGCAGGGACTCACTGAGCCCCTACATTCAATCATTGGTTGAGGATATGGGGATGCACTGGACCCCCTCTAAGGAAAAACTGATTGCTGATTTGGACCCTAATGGAGAATATCGTTATTCACCATGTGCTTTTGCATTGGGTGGTGAACAATGGTTTCAAGACCAACAATATACATATGGTCCTGCAGTTCAATCAGCAAGCTTACATAAAGACGTTTATTGACACTTTTGTCGATAAAAACTCTTCGGAAAACTTGAAAATTGATAAGGAAATGTACAATCTCATTCTAAATTTAGCGTTTGGCAAAATGAGTGAAAGCGTAAGTAACAGATCTCGCTGCGATGTCGTGACTGACCTTCTAGAGTGTGCACGAATTATTGCCGATCTCAATTTTACATCGTTCACGTTCATAGAGGCTGGCATGGTTCTTCTACACAGGAAAAAGCGAAATGTGGTACTGAACAAGAATATAGCAGGAGGTAGTTCAGTACTAGAAATTTCCTAAAAGCTCATGTTGTCATTTTTTTACAATGTGTGCAAGGTGCAATGGCCACGGGAGGGGGAGGTTCAAGTTTACTATGGGGATACAGATTCTCTGCTGTTAAAGGTAAAAACCTAACCACCACCAACCTTTCATAAATTAACTAACCACCAACCCTTTCATAAATTAACTAACCCAACCTCAATTCACCATCACCGCCTTAACCCAACCTAACCCAACCTACCCTGTAGCAGCAGTCATGACAACTATTGTATACAGTTTTTTCCACCGCGGCTCCGGGGGGTTGGGGGGCCCTGCCCGTGGTTGGCTCCCGGGAGAATGGGGGGTCCCGCCCACTGCCGACCTTCGGCCCCGCGACCCCGGGGGGTGGGGGGGGACCCCATTTTTAAAATTCATAATGTTCAACTGTGCTAGTTCATGTTCCAAGTGTTTTTTTTTCTGTTGTTTTCAAGTATTTTTATATTTTACAGAAAAGTGTGCTACTCTGTGCTAATGTACATAAAGTGTTCTTGCTGGACAAAAAGTTTTTAAAGACAATAAGTGTTGTTCTTACTGTTGATGGACAAAAAGTGTTTTTTATTTATGTTGTGCATAAAGTGTCATTTTTATCATTGTTGTTCATGTTGAACAAATAAGAGTTTTCATGTTGCCGAAATAAATGATCATGAAATATTGTTGTTGTTCTTGTTGAACAAGTGTTATTCTTATATTGTTCATGTTGAACAAATAGAGTTTTCATGTTGCCGAAATAAATGATCATGAAATATAGTTTTTTTGTTGTTGTTCTTGTTAACGTAGATAGATCTATGGGAAAATTACTACTACTACTACTTATTCATTGAACTCGTATAATGTAAAGTTATTTATAGTCCAACTATTGTCAACATCAGTAACAGCAACATGCATCAATTTAAAACACCATCCAGATCATTTCTGTGTGGTCCCTCAATGTCGGGGAAAACAACACTTTTAGCTAAAATAATTCTAAATTGTCAGAAAATGTTTTTGGAAAAGCCGAAAAAAATCTACTATTGCTATAGTATTTGGCAGGAGTCCTATGATCAAATAAAAGCTATTGCCACAGCCATACCAATATAATTCACGGGGACTTGATGTTTTCAATAGTATTGAACCGAACTCGTGGCTGATTATTGATGATTTGGCTGAATCCATTGAACAGTTCTTAGGGGAAATGTTAAAACTGTTCACTACATGCTCCCACCATGAACAAATTTCTATAACCCTAGCTCTGTACAATCTGTTTCATCAGAGTAAATGTATGCGAACCCTTGCATTGAATTGCACTATCAATATTGTGTACCGAGTTGTTCGTGATTATAGCTCACTAAAAACTCTCAATGAACAGATATACCCCGGTGCCCCTAAATTTCTGTTGTCAGTGTACACTCAGGCGACTAATAAACCCTACGGTTACATTTAGCTGGATCTTAATCAGAGCACGCCCGACGATCTACGTGTAGTCACCGAAATTTTCGACAAAGAAACTACAGTATATCTTCCGGTGAACAGTAGAAAAGGCTATTAGTTGACATTATGACACTGAAGAAACTACACGAACAACGGCATTTATTTTACGATTGAAGCACTTCTAAACCCTTGCTTAGGAAGACCATACTCAAACATGGTGTTGACAATTATTTCATAAATCTAATATCTGAAGTTTGTTTAAATTTAACCGCGGGAAATGTTCAACTGCCATATGTTTTTAGACAACACAAAAACCAATATCGTTCCACTGTCCGTGCCTTGGATTGTAAAAACACGGCAAAAAAATTAAAAAGAACACGTCTCCTTCAGGCAGGTGTTAGATTTTTCACACTTTTACTACCAATAATTGCAGGACTTGTGAACACTTTTCTCTAGGGGGAGAATGACTAAACCCTATAAATTGACACCATTTGAACTTGTCCTCTTACCTATCAAACATTTTGAAGATAATCTAAGCAAATTCATTAACGACGAGAATATTCCCGATGACAAAAACTGCTTTTACTTCAAGATGCATTGAGACGTGTGGACAAGCATAAACCTTATCGTGAAAGACCCGCCACCGCCGTTACCGATCCCTCTAAACAGGAAACATCACCTCAAGACTCTGCAGCAGTGCATTCAAAGGAGAATGAATTCAATTCAATTGTATCGAAAATTGGAAACTTATTGCCAGTGACCTATCGTGAACAGAGTAAAAGAGTATTATCTTATCTCATGTTGGAAACTGGTGATGAACATCAAGTTCAAGTCGACAGCACAGGGAAACGAATTATAGTTAAGGGAAAAAGTTAAAATCTACTTGATTTAATATGCAATATGGTGACAAATCGTAAAGGACTTCTATCCTTTGACAATAATACATACACCTTTTTAAGTGTATCAAAGTTCCCCAGAAGTCTTATTGGTAATAAGCAAATTATAAAGAAGCCAGGAGAATATAGTCCTTCAACAACACCAACACCAACACCATTTAAAAAAGAAGAAGATTAAATATTTGAAAATACTATCAACAGCAGCAGCACTGATTTTACAACACCTGTGGCTGCTTGTTAAAAGCGAAGACGAATTAATTCACCCTCCAGTGTGCAAAGGGGGAGTGGTCATTACACTACGTGTTTGCGATCAAAATGGATGAAGTTCTGAAAGATGTTTATGAATTTATTCGTGAAATAAGATGACAGAGTTCAACCTAAATGCTGTTTAAGGCACTTTTCAATAGGAAGATAAAAAAAGCAAAAGAGCATATAGAGACATCATCGTGTTACAAATAGCTTCAGAAACAACGGCTTTGCGTCAAACAATATCAACAATCTAAAGCCTTTTTTCCTCTGCATTTAAAGCAAACGGATATTTTAACTTTAGATGCAATTCAACGGCGTCACAATGCACCATACAAATATGTTCTGGTGGCAATCAGCGTCTTTAGTCGCTAAGCCTTTGCCATTCCATTACGGTCAAAGAGAGGTGTTGAAGTTGCTCGGGCCATTGAAAGTATTCTTGACCAGGATTCGTATAGACAAATTCAATCGGATCGTGGCAGTGAATTTGTTAATCCCCATGTGCAAAAGGTTCTATTGAAATATAATACAACACTTTATCATAGTCAAAGCCCGATAAAGGCTGCAATGGCTGAGAGATTGATAAAAATGATTTGTCTTTTAATTTTAAGATATTGGAAACGGAAAAATATACCAACTTTTATTCATGGTTTAGATAAAATAATGCAGATATACAACTATTGACTTCATTGATCTCGGGATGTCCAACTCGCGCCCTCGGGAATTTCAATGCGGTAAAAATGTATTATATATTTTTATAAAGCAATACTCCAATGGTATAAAAGAAAAAAAAATGTGAAGAAGAAATTCAATGTTGGTGATACTGTTCCAATTAATAGAACCATCAATATTTTTAAAAAGGGAAATTATTTATGGAGCACCGAACTTTTTAAAGTGTCCAAAATCCTGGACACTGAACCCGTAACTTATTGACTGCGTTACACTAAGGATGACGTACTTCTCGGTGGTTTTCATGTATATTAAGTGCAAAAAGTTAGAAACACTGTTGAAATTTATCAAGTTGAAAAAATATTAAAGATTCGTACTCATAGGGACAAACGAAAGTTGCTTATTTACTGGCTAGGATACAACTCAGATTTTGATTCTTGGGTCAGTGCTGAAGATATTAACAATGCCCAATGATTTCTATGTGACATTCATTTCCAATGTTTCTGATCCTCTCTACAAGGACTTGAATAGAACAAGTGATTTTTGGACAAAACTCTCCCCCACCATCAAATTTGACGGAAAGTATGAAGTGGCTCTTGTCGACTGTATTCTCAAAAATACCTATGACATCCTGAGAAAAGATCGTAGATATGAAATAAAAAGTAGACCCTATGATTGGCCGCCACCACCATCAAGTGATCAAGAACAAATTCAAAAAATCAATTGGATGGATTATCCATATATTGAATTACCCTACGAGGAACTCACCTGTATGAATGATTTATGTCGTTCTATTAATAAAAGAATTTCCGCTCGTAAAAAAGGCGATTTTCATTTCAACTATTAAATGGAGGAGGGCAAGATCTACATTAGTTCACCTATTGCCAGTGAAAAGGTTATTCTCAATGATAATCTAAAGGATGTTCTTGGCTTTAAGCTCAATATAATCAATGGTAAAAGTGCCGGAAACACTAATTTCATTTTCGCTGACTACCCACCTGCCTTCTCCACGGACACATGTATATTTCTCTACGCCTCATTTGTGGAAACATCTCGGGTTGGTAATTCAAATGTTCCCCTCCTACGAGTTCTTGAACGAAAAACCAATCAACAGCATATTCACCACTAAAATATAAAGCATCTTCAATATATTCCTGTAAACACTTCCTATTTGGAACTCTGTCAGTTAACACTAAGAACTGAATTGGGTGATCCCATAGCAATTTCAAAAGGTTTGGCTGTGATTACATGCCATTTTCGTCCCATCGTTGAACAACAAGATGTGTAATAAAAAAAAGTGGTATTCACTTGTCCTGATATTGACTGCTATGTTAATACTCTTGGCCCAAGACAATAGGGCAATGGAATGGACTATTACAAAGGTCGCTCGTCAATGTCTGGCTACGGTCTTGGCAGCAGGTTTGATGAGCTTTTTCACTCTTAACTGCCACTGGCTAGAAAATATTTTTTAACGGCTGTGACAGATTTTGCATTCTCTACTCCATACGATTGAAGCTCCGGGAATGATTTAAAAACAAGCTCGATGGAAAATCTTAGGTCCAATGCGCAAATCTTTGACGAGGGATTGTAACAAAAGGATAAAGGCTTAAAAACGTCGAGAAACAATGCATCACTCATCAGTCTCCACTCAGGTCGGAAACGAAAGACATCATCCCTCTTGTCAAAGAAAAGAAGGAAAAAGCCGACACGTAGTGTAAAC